>NW_007252895.1:379129-410791 GCF_000164805.1 Carlito syrichta | reverse complement strand
CCGGGCACCGCAGCCTCAACCCACTGGGCTCCAGCGATCCTTCCGCCTCAGCCTTCCGAGTAGCCGGAATTACAGGTATGAGCTACCACGCCCGGCTGATTTTTTGATTTATTGTAGAGATGAGGTCTCACCAAGTTGCCCAGGCGGGTCTCGAACCCGCGGGCTCAGGCAATCCACTCACCTCAGCCTCCCAAAGGCGCAGGATTACAGGCTGAGCTACCGAGCCCGGCTCATTTTAACCATTTTTAAGTTCAAAGGCACTAAGTACATTCACATCAGTGTGCAACCTAGCTCCAGAACTTAATCTTCCCAAATTTTGAAATTCTGTACCCATTAGACAAGAAACCTCCATCTCACTTCATAAATAAAAGTGGGGTCATACAATATTTGTCATTTTGCGATTGCCTTATTTAGCATATCACAATGTCTTCAGGATTTATCCATGCTGTAACATGTATGAGAATTTCCTTCCTTTTTAATGTTGGATAATATTCCATTATGTGTAATACCATATTTTGTTTACCATTCATTCCTTGATTGGCACTTGGGTTGCTTCTACCTTCTGGCTATTGTGAATAATGCTGTTGTGAACATGGGTCTGCACATCTGTCCAAGTTTTTTTTTTCACTCCCAAATATATACTCAGAATTGAAATTACTAGATCATATGGTAATTTTAATTTCTGAGGCATCTCCATACTCAGCAGATCTATTTCATTTGTATGTGGAGGGGGGGGTCTGTGTGTGTGGTTTTGGCGGGGAGAGGTTGAATCTCTGTTGTTCCCACGTTCCCTATGACTGCTAAATGCTATGAGAGAAGCATATAGTTTGATGAGATTTCATAGGAGGAACAAATGTTTCAAAGGATCTCCATATTTTCCCAGACAATAACCAATAAATCATGTGGTTTGCTTCCATTTTAAAAATTATAAAATGAAGAAAATAATGCTCGTTTATCTTCTTAATAATGCACGTTTATCTACTTGTCAACATAAGTATAGAATATTTGAAAAATCTGCAAGTTTTTAAAAATAGGATTGTCTATAAAAATTTATAATTGCATAATGGGAAAGTCATTAGACAACTTATATAAAATTCCATTCATATTTTATATTTTTAAAATAGTTAATTTTATAGTGTTAATGATGTAGTTTCTTTTTTTTTTTTTTTGAGTTGGAGTCTCACTCTGTCACCCAGGCTGGAGTGCAGTAGCATGCTCATGGCCACCAGAGCCTTGACCTGCTGGGCTCAGGTGATCCTTCCGTCTCAGCCTTCCAAGTAGCTGGGACTACAGGCACACACCACCATGCCCAGCTAAGTTTTTGATTTACGGTAGAGATGAGGTCTCACCAAGTTGCCCATGCTGGTCTTGAATCCCTGGGCTCAGGCAATCCTCTCACTTCGGCCTCCCAAAGTGCTGTGATTATAGGCTTGAGCCACCGTGCCCAGCAATGTAGTTTACTTCTGTATTATAGTCTTTGTATTTGAGATTGTTCTATCAACATGTACTTATGCAGTCAAAGTGAAAGGACAGTGACCAACTTTGCTTGTCTGCTAAACTAAGATTTAGAACTTTTAGAGCTGTATTATCATCAAAGGCTTGAATTAGTCAAGAAACAAAATAAATACTATTATGCTGAACATGAAATCCATATATTCTATTTTTCTAATTATGAAATACTTCATATTAAAAAGTATAAAGAATACCCTGTGCCCTGTATATTTGAGATATTGTGTTTTGAATTTGATGTTTATAATTCTCATGCATTTATTTGTAGCTATATGAAAAACTTTAAACCCCATATAACAAAATACTTGCTGAATCACTGAATCATTTTAACTGGAAATGAAATTAGGGAGTCAAGAATTTGAGACACCTTATTTTCTTTTTGACACCAAACAAAATAGAGAATTTATCTATGCTATTCTCCTATCTTCCCCTTCTCTGTCTAGCACTACTCCAAACTCCCTTTTAGGTATTTTACCTAGGCCTGTCTTCTACTATTTATTTTCTGTATCAACATGTACTAGCATGTTACTGTTTGGGGATGACTTTTTTCTATCTATCCTGTTAGAAAGACTGTTAAACTGTACTGGTCTATACTGGGTTGCTGCATGTCTTCTTCATGACTAGCATGAGGGTATTTTGGGGTTACTGGTGACAGATATTAATACAGAAGACATAATATAGGAGAAACATCTTACATAACAATCAGGATTCGACTCTAGCCAGACAAGATGAATCAACAGGCCAAAGTCTAACAAGATGGGGTTCAGTAAGAAAAATAAGAAGTCTTAGGCTTTGGTTTAATAAATCCACTTAAAAATGTTGTGAAGGGTAAAAGCCCACATATTCAAGACTTGAGGTTTTAGTGACCATAAAGAGAATCAGTGATATGTGGTTGTCAGAATAGCTAAAGTGATATTAGGCTGCAATTTTTTTTTTAAAAAGCATCCAGTACAAGGGAAGTGGTGGTGTTCTAGCTAGTCATAGCACATCTTATCACCTCTTGTATTTAATTCTAGTGCTATATAACAAATAATAAACTGGAATTTAGAATTGCCATAAGAGTGGGAGAAATTTGAAACCATATCATATGGTGAGGGCTCCAGTAATGTTTATATAATGCTGTTAACAATCAATTTAAAAGGTGTTTTTAAATAATTTAAGTTATATAGAATAAAGACTAGATTTTAACTCAACATAAGTTGTAAATCCCACTACAAAAATGGAATATGCGGTTTCTTAAGTTGTAAGTTCTTTTCTGTTAGTATTAAAACAGAACCAAATGGAAGGGTGGTGATTAATGAAGGTAGGGGGTTGAATTGCATGGTTTCTGTGAGCTTTTCACTCTTAGCATTACATAGCTCTGTAAAGCTAATTCACATAGATATCAAAGAGACTGTGTTTTGCACCTTAAGATTTTTATAGTTCAGTATACAATAATACCATTAACCCAAAAAAGCAAAAGGAAAAAAAGGGGGGGCTGGTCAAAGGGACACGGGAGCCAACTTGGAAGCATTCCCAGTGGTCAAAAAGAAGAGGACAATTTGAGCAACAAATGAAATCTTAACAGATTATAACCCAAAAAGCAAAATATCCATGAGTCCATAATATAAATGATTGAATAAGCAATGGGGCAGAAAGGACAAATCTTCCCTACTGAAGAGTCTGATAAATGTAGAAGGAATGAGGGAAATAGAAAATCATCATTAAAATTCCACACTAATATTTGCTGCAGGAAAGACCCACTGCTAAAAAAAAGCCACTGAGTCTAGAAGGGAAGAAACAGGAGAATGGTAGCAAATGAGGTCTGAGTAGTAGATAGGGGCCAGATCTTTAAGGGGTTTATAGAGCAAGGTAATGAGCAGATCTTATTCTAAGTGTGGCAACACCATTGGAGAGTTGTGGACAGGAGATTAAAGGGAAAAGACTCACTGATGATTGCTAAAATTAGTGACATTTTTGAGCTCACAACTGCTTAGAAATTGCCATTATGTCTCCTGACTTGAAGTTAGGGCAATAATGGCATGGTAGCTGATTTTGTTCCAAATTCCCTTCTCTCATTCCACTCAACACATCAATGTCTTGTGAGCTGTACTTGCAAAATATATCCCAATTCTGATCACTTCTCACCACTTCATCTACCTCCCTACTTTGAGCTATTTTCTGCCTGCGGGAGCTTCCTAACTGCTCTTCCTACTTTCTATTCCCTTATAACTTATTCTCAATATGCATTAGTGACCTTAAAAAAATTAGATCCCTTTAATCTCCTGTCCACAACTCTCCAATGGAGTTGTCACACTTAGAATAAGATCTGCTCATTACCTTGCTCTATAAACCCCTTAAAGATCTGGCCCCTATTTACTACTCAGAACTCATTTGCTACCATTCTCCTGTTTCCTCCTTTCTAGACTCAGTGGCTTTTTCTTCCTCAAACATGCTCCTCACTCCTGCCCGAGCCTCAAAATATGCCATAGCTTTCCCAGGAATGCTGTTTCCCAGATCGCCATACTACCTGCTCCTTAATATCTAGGTCTGTGTCCCAGGTTACTTCACATGGGAGCTTCAGGGAATGCCTTTCTGAGGCAAGTCTGCCTGCTTGTCACCTGCTGAGTTTTTATTTTTCCACAGCATTTATCACTACATGAAATAACATGTATTTGTTTACTCATTTATTATCTAGAATGTGAGCATCTAAGGGAAGGGAGTTGATATGTCTTATTTACAAACTATCTTTAACACATAAAATACCTAAAACAAAGTGGGCCCTCAAATACCTATTGAGTAAATTATTTTTTAAACACTGAAAGAAGAAAGAAGGGAAAATAGAAAAGAAAGCCTGCATGAGAGGCACACTTCTATCTCTGAAGTACACGCAAAAATGTAAGTCTTTTGAGATAATTATACTGAATGAAGAAACCGAAGAAAAATAAGGAAATATTTTTTGTTACCTTAATTTTACAAATTCAGTTGCTTAAAAATAAACTTGAAAAATGTCAGTGTAATTCTGATGACTGAATTTGGAGAGCTTCTGAAATAGTTTTACACCAAGGAAAAATTTTATTAAAGTACAGATCACTGGTATTTAAAAGTACATGGGAAAAGACAAATACAAAGGCCGTATCATACAACTGATTTCTAAACTCAATATTTTTGAAATACAAAACAATGATCATTACCCTCCAAAGTCAGTTTATTGACACAAATTGATTTTTAAGTTGGTCTGTAACTCTTTTTAATCAATTTTATTTATAAATGTTACTAAATTTTTCGATTTCATCCCGTAACAGAACTTCATTTTTTCTTCTCAAAGTTGTAAATAGTTATTTCTTGCAATTAATGCAACTATAGAAAGATTTCCTAAGTAACAATAATTCAATATGGTTGCTATCCTGTAAATAGTTACCATTTTGAACTATCTATACTAAGAGTCACAAATTTAAAGGCAAAATATTAGTGGGCAAAGTATGGGGGTTGGAAGCAGTATTAAGAAAAGACAATGTTATCTTTTACTGCAGATCTGCTAAAAAAGACTCCATTACTTCCTTTGTACTATTGTTAAAGAAGCAGTTTCTGCCAGACCACAGGTTGGCTATACAGTTGTCCCTTTTGTATTTCCTTTTCTAAAGAATGTCAAGATTTTACCAATTAAATTGTTCAACCAAATAAGCAGACCTTTAAATTACCATACACTTTAGCTGCTTGAAATAAATTATTTTCTTAATTGGCTTAGCAGCCCTGTGTCTGGAAAAGCGGTAAAATCCACTTTGTTCCAAAATTAGAACACTGGCTCAGAGGCTACTTGTAAGACATCTTTATCTTCTATCACCAATCAGTCATGAAGGTGGGCCTTCATGACCTCTGTAATGTAATACATGTAAAAATGACCTCATCTATCAATACATAATATCGAGCCAGCAAAGTCAAAAAATTACACTCATAAGTAGGAACTGGCTTGTATAAAACAAAAGGGTATATACCCTCTGATATAAAACAAGAGAAATATGTAGGCTAATAAAAACAATCTTTAATAAACTTGTAAAGAGATGATTCTGGTTGACATGTTGCTTTTACTAACCATGACTAAATGATTGGAAGTTTTCTTTTCCTAATGTAATGCCCATTCATTATAAGTTAAGCTGGTCCTAGTTTTCCTAGTTTCTTACAACTCTCTTACTTCCTTGGATTTATTTACTACACCATCACTGTGTTGCCGTTTAGCTTAAAAGCTGGGCCTGCCCAGCCTGCTTATAAAGTCTCTCCTCAGAAGTATACCAGATGCATTAAACAGAGGCATCATTTAATAGCAATCTGCACTTCAAAACAGCATCTGAGGAACCAGCAACAACTGGCTCTCCAATGTAAATACTTCCTATTTTACATTATCACAGAAACAGTGCAGCTTATTAACTACTCCTTCCTTATAGGAAATTCAGTAGCTTTAAAGATTTTTGTTCCATTTCAAAACATTTCAATACTTATTAATTCCAAAGATCCGAACACCATGTAGTTGTGGCATTTTGGGAATTAGCACACTCAGGAGAGAAGCTGTGTTTAGGATGAAGTGAGTAGGATCATACTTCGTATAGAAACTTGCCAGAAAATATCTGTAGAGATAAAAGAACACATATAACGTCAAAAAATAAAATTACTTAGAATTTAAAAAATTTAGGCTGGGCATGGTGGTTCACACCTATAATCCCAGCACTTTGGGAGGCTGAGGTAAGAGGAGTGCCTGAGCCCACAGGTTCGAGACCAGTCTGGTCAACTTGGCGAGACCTCGTCTCTACAATACATCAAAAGATTAGTTGGGCGTTGTGGCACATGGCTGTAGTTCCAGCTACTTGTTAGACTGAGGTGGAAGGATTGCCTGAACCCAGCAGGTTGAGGCTGCGGTGGCCGTGAGACCCACTGCACTCCAGCCTAGGTAACAGAGTGAGACTCAGACTCAAAAAAAAAAAAAAAGAATTTTAAAAGGTGGAGCAAAAAGTCACTGAACCACTAATACCTAAAAGTAAAATTATTTTTTGAGTGCTAAAATTAAAAGGAAACATTTTAGTTTGGCCCCAAGTTTATATGACTTGGGATTTTACATTTTTTTTAAACATCATCTTTTTAATAGAGGTGCACATTTGCATTTCTGTAACTATATTAAATGCATTTAACAGAATACATTGCTACTTAGCATCCTTTAAAGCAGAATGCTTTCAAACTAGGGTTTATATGCCTTCTGAAATATCAGGTATAGTTTTGTATTTCCATGTATGTTTCTGAAGAGAAGATTCGGATCTAAAGCATCTATCTTATTCTCAAAAGGTTTTGTGAGCCAAAGTCAAGAACTACTACTATAAGGTTTTGAAAAATGGGGTTTTAATGTATTAATACAGTTCATATCTTTGAAAGAAACAAATACTTGGTTGCCCTTTGGATGTACTAATTTATATACTGTAGTTGAACAGGTATATAACCAGTTTAACTGGTAACTTGAAAGACACTGTTGTAAAATTCTAGCTGTTTTGTTATAACCAAATGCATGTATGTATTCATATATCCAACATCTGAGAATTTGTTTTAACAAGCCTAAAGCACCTTTAAAACCATAGATCACTGAGTCCAGAATGTCTAGTTTCACCCTAGGGTTATTTTAAAATGCAGACACATCATCTGGTTACTAAAAGAATATCCTACCATAGGTAAGATGTAAAGAATAAAACATCAGACCTTAATTGATCATAACTGAAAAGTTAGGTGTTTGTTTAAATACTTTTACAGTACATAAGGAAAACATTCTAATAATCTTTTCTGTAACTACTGTCATTACTTTCTCATAGGGGAGATAAATACTTTATAAAATATAGTTAGAAAAGAACAGCTACTTCCAGTGGACTAGAAACATCATAGAGAATTGTATACATTATTTTCAGAACCATCTGGATTGAGAAATGCTATAGTCTTCCGCCTATTTTACAAACTACATTTAGAAAATTCTTTAGAGTGAACCATATTCCTCAATCTTTAAATCTGTTCTTCCTGTTTCCATATACTTGAAGACTGTTTTTATACTTCCTTTACTGAACAAAATAGGATGTCACTTGCATTTAATAAGCTCATTTGGTTTCCTATCATCATTAGGGGTTTTTATTTTATTTTTTGGTTTTCAGTCAGAGTCTCACTCTGTCGCCCAGGCTGGAATGCAGTGGCAAGCTCACAGCCACCACAGCCTCAACCTGCTGGGCTCAGGTGATCCTTTTACCTCAGCCTTCCAAGCAGGTGGAACTACAGGCATGTGCTACAATGGCCAGCTAGTTTTTTATGATTTATTGTAGAGATGAGGTCTTGCCATGTTGTCAAGGCTAGTCTCAAACCCATGGGTTCAGGCGATCCTCTTGCCTCTGTCCCCCAAAGTGCTGGGATTACAGTTGTGAGCCACTGCACCCAGCTATTATGGATTTAATCTATTATTTAATAGGTTGGAAATAATAAATCTTAGGATGGGTTCCCTTTACTGTATCATAGCATACGTACCCTTTTTATTAGTGAAAACTAGTTTTGTGTAGATTATATGAAAATTACTTGATGCTTTCAAAAATTTAAGACAACCTGCGAATGGTATAAAAAACCCAGATGTGAAGCAGTGTGATAGCATTTATTTGCCAATGGGTATACTGGAAAAAGATCTATACTAGAAGATAGAAGTCTAGGGTTTAACCTAGGCTCTTGACTTCAACTAGCTGCAGAATTTTGAGAAAGGTAATGCATTTGAGTCTGTTTATCTACAAATCTAGTAACAATCCATGTCACACCTATCTGACAAATGATGATCAAATAAGAAAATGTGAAAGCACATTGAAAAGTATCAATGCTGTACATGCTGTTTCTTCACTTAAATAAGAAACTTATCCAGAATATTTGAAATCATACCTGCTGGTCAAAAATATATTTTGAGAAATATGGATATGTACACAGTACATCTTAGTTGTCCTTTTTTGTGATAGCTCTTATTAGAAATTCAGAATATGTCAGGCTTTTTTTTACATGCGTTATAATTCAATCCTCAACATTTTACAGATGAGAAATCTGAGGCTTTCAAGAAAATAGCCATCAGTCAGGGAGTTTAAAAGTAGCTAAACTGGCTGGGCTCAATGGCTCAGCCTATAATTCCAGCACTTTGGGAGGCTGAGGCAAATGAATTGCCTGATCCTGTAGGTTCGAGACCAGCCTGGGCAACTTAGCGAGACCTTGTCTCTACAATAAAACAAAAAATTAGCCGGGTGTGGTGGCATGCGCTTGTAGTTCCGGCTACTTGGAAGGCTGAGGTGGAAAGATGGCCAGAGCCCAGCAGGTTGACACTGGAGGGGCGGGGTGGCACTGTACTCTAGCCTGGGTGACAGAGTGAGACTCTAACTCAAAACAAAACAAAACAAAAAAAGCAAGTAGCTAAGTCAAAATAAAAAACTTAAGGCCATCTGAATAATCAATATCTTTATTATTGCATTTATTTTTGTTAGACCACACATTTTTCTTTGAGGTTAATTTTATTTGGGACCAAGCCAATTCAAAATTTCCTCAAAGTGCTACACATATAAGGAGAAAGAAGCCTATATCTTAGGATCAGTTTATTGATTTCACTTGAAAATGCCTTTCCTTACTTAAACATCTATCCAAACCTATTCTTCCTAAAGTTCCAGCTTAAAGAATTCCAACACCTCCAAGAAGTCTTTTCTGAGACTCCAGGCCACAGTGATTCTATCATGGACTTAGTATGTGTGAGGTATATGGTACTGTGTGTTGATTAAGATTTGAAATACATCTATTATGTGCAGTTCACTATACTGAGTATGGGATTCAAAGTAATCTATGCACTTGTAAATTCTTTGGAGAAACATTACATACTATTTTTGTCAATTATACCTCAATAAAGCTGGAAAAAATATTGGAGGTATTTCATATAGGAGATATAATTTAAGCAAAGACATAGAAATAAGACTACATGAAATATTCAAGAAATGCTGTTTAGCAGAGTTGGACCAGGTGGAAGTTGGGTAGGGATAAAATATTGATATAAACAGAATATGAGGTAGGAATCATTTTCTGGACGGCCCTGAATATGAGGTAATGGGAAGAAATTAGATACCAGATGCAAGGTTAGATGTTGTACAGACAGATATTATTGTCTTATTTTCATACAGCATCAAGACTGAGTTAGGTATCATTAGCTAGAATTCTATATATAAGCAAATCAAGCTGGCTGAGCGATATATACAGGATTCAGCTCAGGTCTGTCCTATAATGAAGCCTGGCTTTTTTTTTTTTTTTAAAACTATACTCTCTCCCAAGGAGCTTGAACATCCAAATAGGTTGGGTGGCCAATGAAACTGTTCTCACCAAATCATTGTTTAGAGAGATTAATCGGATAGTGCAATATAGAATATGATTATGTGTCTAGTTTTTCCCTAAGAAATTTAAGAACAGGAGCTGAAATATATTTTACTTGCTTATCCTAGGATATCTAGGCATACTGATGAGCATGCAATGCTGTCCTTAAGAGTACGGACTGAAATGAAAACTGGTTTATTATCAACTTGTTTAAAAATTTGCTTGTACTTTATAGTCTATCTGAGGCAGCTACTTATTGATAGAAGTTTTCAACAAAATACTCTAATGCCAATTCAGTCTGATAAAAGGACATCTTTTGCTTATTCAATCCTCCTCATAGTGAAAAATTTCTGTTACTTACAGAATTATTGGAGAAATTGTGAAAAATTTCCGTGAAGATGTAAACTGTACTCCATAGTCCAGTTGTTCCCAATGTGTTAGAAGCCTTGCTTTACCCTGGTCAGGAGTTTCAAAAGGTGTTCCTTTTACTGCATGCAAAAATACATACATCCCCTAGAAAACAAGCAAGGGGGTATATAATCAATATTAAATATAAAATTTGTCAGTAAGCATTAAAATAGTTCTTGGCTGTTTGTGACAGTATGTGTGGTTTAACTTAAACAGCTCAAGTTTTAAATTTTCGTATGTTAGTGAAAGGCTGTAGCTAGTTTCTTTATGGTAAAATAAAGCTTTCTGGGATCTATTATTTGGTGAAAATCAATAAAAGATCAACCAAAAGTAACTTGTTTTCACTTTTTTCATTAAAATGTATAAATAAAAAGTATCACGAGAACAGCTACGCATCATTACATTTAGATTTAAAATGAGAAAGATATACAAATTGGTTTAAAAAAACAAAATAAATAAAATCTCTTTATTAGGGACGATGGTTTTAAAATATTTAATATGAGGCCTGCCTTTACTTTAATAACTCTTCCAAAGTAACAAAGATGGTTTGACATAATAGGTACAATGTTTAACTCAATTCCCTTTTAAAACCACCATTGTGCTTCCACAGTGTTTCTTTTGAAGTCAGCTTTTAAAAATCAAAGTAGAAAACGTCACTAAAAGCCACTCTGTCAGGCAGTATGTTTAAACACCTAATTTTGTGGTTAAGTTAGGAAAAAAACAATATACACTAGATTTAGTTTCCTTGAGATTATGATGTCCACTTAGATTGACAGTATTTCATTCAGAATCACTGCTTGAGGCACGGAGAACAGCATAAAGCATAAATATTATAATGAAACACTTTTTCCCTTAGGAAACAATGATGTTTTCTACCTCAACTTTTTTTTTCTTTGAGTTGGAATCTCACTCTGTTGCCCAGGCTGGGGTGCAGTGGCACACTCATGACCACCATAGCCTCAACCTGCTGGGCTCAGGTGATCCTTACGCCTCAACCTTCCAAGTAGTTGGAACTACAGGTGTGTGCCAACACACCTGGCTAATTTTTTGATTTATTGTAGAGACGAGGTCTCACGAAGTTGCCCAGGTGGGTCTCGAGCCCCTGCTCTCAGGCAATCATCTTACCTCCGCCTCTGAAAGTGCTGGGATTATAAGCGTGAGCCACTGCCCCCAGCTTCAACTTTTAATATATAGAAAAAATAAAAATTTTTGAAATTTTATATTATACTAGGTTAATATCAAAGCTTAGTCTACTTCCTAGTTATTCCAATAGGCAATTCAAGTTGTTTAGCTACAATAATACCTAAGCTATGGAGAAAAGGACTCATGTTCCATTGTATTTATCTCACCAAACTTTTAATAAGTGGCTTATATGTTCTCGACACAGAACACATATGCAGATATGAAACTGAATAAGAGACGTACTCAGCCTTAAAAAAATTCAGATGGCAAGAAAAAAAGATATGCCTAAATAGCTAGGAAGTAGGAGAGAAACTGCAGTCAAAGGTACAATTAGAGTACTTACCAAAATCAGAGAAGAGAAAGGTTCCTTGTTTCTGGGGCAAAAGTCTTAATGCTACCTCACTCTTGAAGGCTCAGCTCAAACGACAATTCTTTAATGAAACTCTCCTCATTAGTAATTAACCTCCTGTTTATGTGGTTGCATGCAATTTTTTTAAAAACACCATTTATAGTGCAATATATTGTGCTGAAGTTGTTGGCATGTTTGTTTTTCCATTAGCCTGACTACCCAGGAATAAGGGCTGGTACAGAGCTATTGGAAGGCAACATTAATCTAAGGAGAGTTGTAGTCACTAGGAAACCATTTTCACATGGGCCATAAGGGAACTATGAAATAGAAAATGTATGTTTTCTTTTTATTTTATTTGTAAGTGTATGTTTTCAAATTATCAGGAATACATGACCCAAAAATAGTTAAGCCACTATTCTAGACTACATATGATTCAGAATCTAAGAAAACAATCCTCTCATGATATCCTTCAGACCACATGTACTTACTTAAGAATATAATATTCGCCAGGGGCAGTGGCTCACGCCTATAATCCCAGCACTTTTGGAGGCTGAGATGAGAGGATTGCCTGAGCCCATGGGTTCGAGACCACCCTGGGCAAGGCCTCATCTCTACAATAAAAATAAAAAGACTAGCTGGGTGTGGTAGCACGTGTAGTTCCAGCTACTTGGACGGCTGAGGCGGAGGATCCTCTGAGCCCAGCAGGTCCAGGCTGTGGTGGCCGTGAGCATACCACTGCACTCCAACCTGGGTGACAGAGTGAGACTCCGACTCAAAAAAAAAAAAAATAGGAATATGACATTTAAACAGTTTATTTTATATACTTTTCAGTGAAAGAATAAAATCTTATCTGACCATTTATCTTCAACTTCAATTTTTAAAATTGTTTTTATATTGAAATGTTAGTGATGGTTATTCCTATATCAAAAGGAATAGGAAACAAAAGTATATAGCTCATGACTAGTCCTTAATAAATATTTACTGAATCAAAATGAAGAGAATTCTCATTCATTTTAAAGCTAGGCTAAGAAATATGTGAAGCATTAATACCTCTAAGGGTGAACTACAGCACTGAATAAAAACAATCACTGAAGGTTTCCACTGCATGGTTTAGAGAGGCAAATACAGTATATTTTTCTAACGAGGTATAACAATTAGGTCTATTTTCCTAAATTTAAAAGCATTCGGTATGTATTTCACATTTTTTTTTTTTGAGTTGGAGTCTCACTCGGTCGCCCAGACTGGAGTGCAGTGGCCGCTACCGGCCACCGCAGCCTCGACCTGCTGGGCTCTGGCGACCCTTCCTCCTCAGCCTTCCGAGTAGCCGGAATTACAGGCATGTGCTACCACGCCCAGCTGATTTTTTGATTTATTGTAGAGATGAGGTCTCGCTGCCCAGGCGGGTCTCGAACCCACAGGCTCAGGCAATCCACTCACCTCAGCCTCCCAAAGGCGCAGGATTACAGGCTGAGCCACCGAGCCCGGATATATTTCACATTTTTAATGGGTTTAATGTAGACTATCTTCAAAGGAAACTTAAATTTGGAGTCATGTAATTGCTACATCTATGGCTGGTCAGTTAGGCTTTTTAGTGTGATGAACTAATAATGAATAAATCAGAAGTTTGCTTTCCTACATGATGTCAATTACCTATCACTTGTCCATGGTCATATACTGTGCCTCAATTTCGGTCAACCAATTTGAAAATGGGGGGGGGCAAGGGGGACAGGGCAGGGCTTCTAAAATACACTTAATACATGTGCCATTGGAGAAGAGAAAATTCTAATTTATTCAGCAAACATTTAAATAGGTTTTTAGAGATACAGAAATTAAAAAATAAAAGAGATAAACTGCTAATTATAAAGCTATGACAAACACATGATAAAAGAATGCAGCATAGGAGTAGTGTAAAGTCCTAAGGAGGTGATAACCTAAGTGGGTTTGCTGGGCAAATACGAATTAGTCAAGCAGAGCAGGAAGGAGGGAGGGGTATTAAAATACTAGAAGTACTTAAGCCAAAGCAAAAAGGGAGAGCAAGATGATTTTCCTTACTGCTAGAGCATAGCCTGTGTTTAGAGATGGTTGAGATAAAATGAAGTCCGTTTCTTGCCTCTGCACTATTATCAGCTGGTCTTATAAGCTACACAAGAAAACTGAAATTTACCATAAATGTAATGGACAATCATTTAAGGACTTAGAGTATGACTTGAGCAGACATGCATTTTAAAAACATCACTCTGCCAAGCTTCATTGGAGGAGGGTAGAGTAGAGGAGCATCAAGACCATTGGATTTACTGGAGTAATCCACATGAGAAAATTATGAGGGTATTGGGATCAAATTGATAGTAAAGCAGTAGAACAGTGTTTTGAGCAATTGGACAGGAAGTATAAAAGAAAGGGAGAAGTTATCCTAAGATCATACTGTATGCTAGTTTGCATAGGTTGGTTTTGATTTACACCTGTTCTCTTGGGGTTATCACCAGAGTTCCCTTTGATTCTCAAAACAGTCTCAGTTTGAACTATACATTACAAGTTGAGTATCCACTTCAGATAAGGATCAGAAATGTTCAAGCTTCAATTTTTTCAGATTTTGGAATATTTGGATTTATACAATGAGATTATCTTGGGGAAGGGACCTAAGTCCAAACATGAAATCCACTGATGTTTCATGTACACCTGCAGACAATGTTATACAATATCTTAAATAATCGTGTGCATGAAACAAAGTTGTGACTGCATTTTGATTGTGACCTGTCATATGAGCTCAGGTATGGAATTTTTCACTTGTGGCATAATGTTGGTGCTCAAAAAGTTTCAAATTTTGGAATATTTCCTATTTTGAGTTTTCAGATTAGGGATGCTCCACCTATCAATTGCTTTACCATTAACATTCAGCTGTCTGGCTTGGTCTTTAGATAAGATTAGAAATGAGGTCAGAGGAGCAGATTGCAGATTGTGGGTGATAAGGGATTGATCAGGAACAAGTTCCATTTATACTTGTTTGGTTTAAGGTGCGAGGTAATCTGGTGATACAAATATAAGCATCATTATTCCACAGGTATAAACTGAAAATATAGGTAGATGAAATAACCTAGGCAGAATGCTATATGCATAAAAAGAGAGATGCTATATGCATAAAAAGAGATGAAGAAAATAACTTTGAGAGCAGCAATGTTTAAGAAAGGAAAAGAGAAGATCAGATGCATATCTAGTTGAAAGTGATCCCTTGGAAGCCAAAGGAAGTTTTAATAAAAAGATGATTGGTGTTAAATATTTCAGAGAAGTCACTACTTAAAAACATGGTTTATCCTTATAAAAGTCCTTACATAAAATGGACTAAATGAACATTTATTTATAATTTCCATCATCACATCATTCTTGTCCTCCTCCAGTCAACTTCAAATACACTCCAGAAGATATAAAATAAATATTAATTTTTAAAAATTGATTTCTCCTAAACTTTTTTTGTCTTAAGGATTTGGGTTCTTCACTTTTGGGGGTATCTTAAACAAAATATACAACTAATCTGGATTCCAATTAAAATTCTCGGCTTACTTTTCATCCTACTTTAATAGACTATTAAACACAAGAAAAATCATTATCAGAATTATTGTGCATTTTGTTTTGCTTTGTAACAGGCAATTTCTAGAGCTGCACAATATGGTCAGTAGAGTCAATCAAATAATACAGGAGAGTGATTGAACAGGAAGGCGCTAAAGGACGCTAAGATTCTGAATCACATAAGCTATGATTAAACTCAAAACTTCTAGTGTCAAAGAGAAACACATACTTATACAATTTAGAAAGACTTAACAAGGAGTGAAACCAAATATCTTCATTAGACTCCAGTGAACCAAAAGACAAAATTACTTCTGAAGCAATCTTGTTAACCAATATATTATAGTGGCCTGAATTATTTTTTTTACTAAAATGATCCGCTATTTTCTAAATTCTGTACAAGAGAAAAAAATGCTTGCTTAGAAAAAGGGTCCAATGTTGAAATAAAGTCTGATAGAAAAAATAAAATTATATCCCAGATTAGAATTAGAAAATTAAGTCTTTTTTTTTTTTTTGAGTTGAAGTCTCACTCTGCTGCCCAGGCTGGAGTTCAGTGACACACTCATGGCTACTACAGCTTCAACCTGTTGGGCGCTGGTGATCCTTATGCCTCAGCCTTCCAAGTAGCTGGAACTATAGGGGTGCGCTACCATGTCTGGCTAATTTTTTATTTATTGTAGAAACAAGGTCTCACCAAGTTGCTGGGCTGGTATCGAACCCGTGGGCTCAAGCAATCCATTCGCCTTGGTTTCCCAAAGTGCTGGGATTATAGGCTGAGCCACTGAGCCCCGCCAGAAAATTAAGTCTTAACATATTAAAAACCACTTTAAATGGGTGAATTTTATATTATGTGAATTACATCTCAATTAAGCTGTTAAAAAAACTAAGTCATGTATATTTTATAACATAAAACCTTAAACTTAAAAAAATTATGTTTAAATACACATATCACAAAATTTACATCTCAGTCATTTTTAAATTCGGGGGTACTAAGTACATTCATTTTTGTGCCATCACCATTACCAACCATCAGAACTCTTTTGATCTTGCAAAACTGAAAACTCTGTATCCATTAAACAATAACTACTCCTTCCTTGCCCCCCTTCTTAACCTCTGGCAACCACGAAACCTAAAGCTTTTAAGTGTTTAGAATAAAGTGAAATTCTTACCAGATTATGTATAATATTTGTTAAGGTCCAAGCAATAGGAACACTGAAGAAGGGAATGCTGAGTAAGACAATATGAAGCAAGCCAACTCCCAGTGCATATGTCAGCCACATACCCCGGCTGTTCATTACCCGGGTATTTGGATTCACCTCACTGTGCGCAACTCCAACATTCATGGTTGCTCTGTAGGGAAGTAATAAATGAATCAACACTGATAAACCCCAAACATCACTAATTCTGACGTGACAGAGTAAATGTGTTAGGACTTTTCTCCCCCTAGTTATGCTGAAATAGAACACACACACCTTCCAAAATACACTACTTGCAGATGCGGATGGTCAGTAAAGAATCCTCAGCATCTGACTTTATGGTAAGATAAGACTTATTTTTATGACTCTCTTTGAAAAGATACATAGTTAAAATCCCTTTTTAAAGCTTGTCTTCCAGCATGTTGGTTTTACTAAATGAAATAAATAATAGAAAATTTCAAACTGAAAGAGAAAAACCTCCATTTTCTTATATCATGACAGCAAAGTGAAGAGCCAAGAGCTAAATTTTCCAACAGAATAAACTAAAAAAACAAAAGGAGAACTGACCCAGCCAGTCTGCTGAGTGGCCAGACTCTTTAATGTAATGTTGTATCCGTGAAGAATGGTCAAAGTTCAGATCACTTCTTTTCAAATACTGAACCTCCGAGGAACATGCTGTGGACATAACTTTGTGTAAAACTTATTTGGTCAAGGGATCATATTTGTTTCTCAATTTGTGAATATTTCTCTAGTCAACTCCTCTAAAACTTTCTTCCCATTCCCAGTTATTTTAATGATGCTTAACTGGGTCTAAAAATCCCTTCAAATAAACAAAAAAAAAACTGTCCTGAAAGATACCCATCAGCGGGGCTGGGGAAGGAGGGGGAGACGAGACTCAATTATATTTGGAACATCGCTGATTTAAGAATACACAAATCCTCTCTATTGTAGAGTTAGCACATAGAGGGTAATTGCTGATAACCCCGTCTAGCAAGTGTTTCCGGGGTATAATGTCCCTCTCACCCTCCAAAGATGTATGAACCAAGCATCAAGGCTACGTACGGTAGGAAAGTTAGTTACATGAAGGCAAGGCAAAAGCCTCCAATTCACATGTGTAAATATTTCTTCTAGCACGCATTACTGTTCACTATAAGTTATACTTGGAACATGCCACCACTCAAGACAGTCATCCCACTTTCCACCGGAGGGGAACACGAACGTGCGACAGAGGCCTGGAATGTACTGTTCACAGCCGGGGCGGCACTGACCCTACCCCAACCAGAAGCCTTTCCTAGCAGGTCGCAGCTCAGGGACCAGCAAACGACGACTTTGCAGTCGGCGCAGAGGTGCGCGCTCGGCCCTGCCGGGGCGTCTGAAGCCGGCGACCCGGAGAGGTCCCCCTCTGGGCCGCCCCGGCAGCGGAGCTCCGGGCGGGTGGACACTCAGCACAAACCCTGCTGCCCCGCCGCGGCGCCCCCACCCTCCTCTTCCTCCCTGCAGCCACACGTCCCTTCAGGGCCGCGGAACAACCACGAGGACCGGGGGAGGTGGGCGAGCCTCTGAGACCCCTCGGCCCGCACGGCCAGGCCAGGCAGGGCGCCGCGGATGCAGCCGGAGCCCACTCAGCGTTCAGGCCGACCCGGGCCGCGGGCAGCTCTCGCCCGACCAGGTCAGCAGGACAGCCAGCCCCACGCTCGCGCCCACTTACCCGCTGCCCTGCTGCCGGCCGCCGGTGCGGAGCAGGACTACCCGGCGGGGACTGCGGCGTACCCTAGGCCCGGAAGGCCAGTGGCCAGCCCCTGCGCTGCGCGGCAGGCGGAAGCCGGCCCGGCTCAATTCGCTGCCAGCGGATTGGCTGCGAGCAGCGTCCATCCCACGCTCCCCCAAGAGGGCGGGACTAAGCGCCGAGCGCCGGGGCCCGCTCCTTCTCAGGCGCGCGGGAGTGATTCGGTGCTCTCGCGGGGTCGGCCTGAGTTGCGGGTGCGCCGCTGGCTGCCTGTCCATGGTGGATGGTGGTTGCCTGCCTCGCGCCAGCACGAAGGTAGTGTCGTGTGCCTAGGACATTTATTACCTTTCTGAAAGCTCGAGGGCTCCCTTCCCTCAACTCGTCGGGGTCGGAGCGCGGGCGCCGCGGGCAGTGGTGGGCGCCTCCCCCGGGCGGGAAGCAGGCGGGGCCGGGCTGCGGGCGCACGTGGGGGGAGCTCCCTGGCAAGGCTGGGCTGGTCCGCGGTCTGGTTTGTTCTTGTTTCAGCCCATTCCCCAGGCAGACCGACTCCAGGACTTAACGTTTGTTTTCCAGGCAGAATATTTAACCCATGACAAGTCTAGCTCGTGGGTGTGTGTGGGTGTGTGTGGGTGTGGTGTTGTCGTTGTGCATGCCGTGGCATCATACAAGAGTGCAAGTAAACTCTTTGGTTAATCACAGCTTTTGCTGGTGACGTTCTGCGTGTCTCCATACGCCAAAGACAAGCACCTGTGTTTCACCCTGAGGAAATGGGGATACCACCAAGTGATCTTATTTGAGTAAGGAGAGGGAAATCTTGATTAGATTTTTTTTGAACGGTGTTTGAAATTTAATATTCTTTACTTTGGCAGTGGACAAAGTTCGTGATTTTACTGCCCAAGTAACTTGCCACAAAATTTTAAGATTGATTTAAGATAATGTTGGCTACGTATGTGTATATACGGCGGGGGACCCAAGAAAAACCGAAATTGTCTTTTGGAGGGCGGGTCCTTTGTAGCATAGGTCTCCCCGCTAGGTACGTGTTCTAGGAACCCATTGACATCAGTGTACCAGCTAGCGTTGTTGTGAGAGGCTGCATTCCGCCTCGATGAATTTTTTGGAAGGTTCTTTCAACGTGTTTTCCCATTTCTTGATGGGTGATTTACAACTGCACTTGCCCACACCGGGTAGAGTGTTCAGCAGTTTTTGACCAAAAACGGCATGACCCCTGTGCCCCACTCTCCCTATTCACCTGAGTGACATTTTTTTGTTTCCCCGGATGAAAGTCCTCAAAGGGAAACGTTTTGCTGATGTGGAAGAAGTGAAACAAAAAATGGCAGAAGCTCTAAAAGGCATCAGAATGGATGAGTTCAGAACCTGTGTTTAGCAATGGAAAAAGCATCTCCATAGGTGTATTGCATCAGAGAGTACTTTGAAGGTGACCGAAGTTTAAACATGTAAGAATGTAGACACAATTTTTTATAAATAAATTCCAGGGGTTTTTTGGGTGCCCCATATATGTTGCATTTATGTTGGTTCTGTGAAAACAATTAGTTTAGATTTATTTTGTTCTTTAAATTTTTTCTCTGTGTTCTCCCAAAGTAATGCCTGTGAGTTCTCTGATCTCTACTTTTTAAGGTACATTTGTTGTCCTTAACTGACTTCCTCAGTCATCAGTGCTGTTTCAGAAGTGTTTCATATCCCTCTCAGCAAAACTGACTGACTATCCTGACATTTTCAGACGTTCTATGCTGTGACTTGTGAGCCTGATATCAAACCTTCCACTTTTTCAGAAGAGGTCATTTGGTACACATAAGTAGAATGCTTATGGAGTTATGCTAGGGGTGTGTAATTAATACAAAATGCCTGTTCTCTGCGAACTCTGAGTCAGGAAGAAGGGACAAATAGAATACCAGTGATGAGTTTTGGATTAGAAATAAGGAAAATGTGCTATGGGAATACAGAGAAAGGAATGTCTGATGTGTTGGTGGGTGAAGGGCAGAAGGCTAGAGCAGGGAAGAAAGACTTTCTTTACGAGGTGATACGGAACTAATCTGGAAGGATGGTTAGAAGTCAGTATAGAGAGAGGAAATTGTATGAGCTAAGGAAGGAGCAAGTGCCACCATGTTAAAAGAGACTGGTTCAGTGCACATTTGGGCAATGATGAGGTGAGAATAGAAGGGTAGGTGGAAATCCGGTCATGAAGGGATTTGGCCTTAATCTGGTTAGCAGTTGGAAGCCTTTACAAAAATTGTAATTAGGGTGGCAACATGATGAAATTTAAATCATAGGAGAAACTCTAGGTGGTTGAAAGTTGAGTCAAAATACCAGTCAGGTAGGTATTGTAATATTTTAGGGGAGAAAGCTGAAAGGAGGTAATACAAAAAGGAAAGGACTAGTTTGGGAAATATTTAGGAGGTAGGATAGATAGGACTGGGTAGCAGGATGTAGAGAGTAAGTAGAATTTCTAGGATGACTTCAGGGTTTCTAATTTTACTTTGTGTGCTTGGGTGGAAAGTGTTCAAGGGCATGGCCTTTAGAGTCAAACATGCCAGCCAGTGTGTGCATCTCCACTTAGTAATTTTGTGATCTTGAGCAAGTTACTATGCCTTTAAATCCTACTTGAAATAGAGGATTGATAGTATACATAGGGTTGTTGTGAGGATTAAATGGGATAATGTGTATAAAGTTCTTGTTAGCTGTTTACTATCAAAAGAGAAATATAGGAAGAATTAGAGAAAGATTTTTAAAAAATTTTTTTTGTGGTAATGAGGTACCACTATGTTGCCTATGCTGGTCTCAATCTCATGGGCTAAAGAGTCCTCTTGCTTTCCCAGAGTCCTGGAATTGCAGGCATGAGCCACTGCAACTAGCCAGAGAAAGATTCTGAGATCAGTTATGTTTAGGTTGTCTTCAGGTCGTGTAAATGGTGATATGTAGAAGGTAGGTGGAAATAAGGCCCTGGAGTCCAGCAAAACAGTTGTTATGAGGTTCAGGTGAGCTAGGCTAGGGGAGGATATGGAGGCCAGTGAAAATTAACCCTTTGCACTCAGAGACGTCTCACGGATCACCTACCAGCAACTCTACCACACTTTTTTATGAAATAGTGAAACATGAATCACTTCATATTAAATAGTATAGCATTGGAACCAATTATTTTATTGTAATGATATTTGGCTTATAAGGGGATTTTGGACATTGAGGAACTTATTTATGACAAAAAAATCAAAATTTTATATCTTATATTTCTCTAACATGTAGTAATGTGTGAAACAGTCATTGACATACCTTACTGGGTCATTGACACATGTTGTGCAATAGTAATTTGTCTTCATCTTCCACCTGGTTTTTTCTGTTCGAAGACTGCAGACAATGCAGTCTTTTTTTTTTTTTTTTTTTTGAGTTGGCGTCCCACTCCTTTGCCCAGGCTGGAGTGCAGTGGCACGCATGCTCACGGCCACCCCAGCATCAACTTTCTGGGCTCCAGTGATCCTTCCATCTCACCCTTCCAAGTATCCGGAACTACAGACACGTGCTACCACGCCCGGCTATTTTTAAATTTTATTTTATTGTAGATATGAGGTCTCGCCAAGTTACCCAAACTGATCTTGAACCTGTGGGCTCAGGCAATCCATTTGCCTCGGCCTCCCAAAGTTCTGGGATTACAGGCTTAGCCACCGAGCCCTGCTGACAATGCAGTTTTGTTTTCTTCCTCCCACATTAGTAATATGTAACTTATTGTCCAGTCTGCTGCTCCTTGAAGACAATGTGGAAGGATGCACTGACTCCGCACTCACCAGTGATTCCTGAAAACCACTTCTCAACTGATTGATCCTTCAATACAGTCTGCTTTCAACTTCTAACAGTAACTTGCTTGTCTTTTCAAGTTATGCCATGTGATACAAAGGGTATATCCACAGCTGCCTTTCTTATACAAATGCTCTTTATTGCTATCTTCTGTTACAGAGAAGTGTTGGCACCACTCTGAAAGCACTTCACACATTTTCTTTCTACATGACGTCAGTTGATATTTTTTTACAGTATATATTCCATTTCTTTATTTGCTTTTCCATGCAATTTGAATGGAAAACTTCAAGGAAACATACATTTTTGAAAAATTTTGTGCTTGCATTAGTTTGTCCTGTATTGTAATGCTTGCATTAGTTTGTCCAACAATCTCTTTATGTCCCCTCAGAGGGGACATCTGAGTGGTTTGCTAGATTTACGATGTCCCCTCATTGGGGATATCGGAGTACGAAGGGTTAAGTATATAAAGAGAAGGCTTAAGGCAATGGTGACCTGATGGGGAGGACACTTTTTCTAGTGTTTACATTGGCACAGAAAAGGTGCTAATAAAATTATTTTTAGTGGTCCTTAATTAGTATTAATGAAGTAAAGTACTTGCCATGAGTAAAGTACTGTGATTGCTCTGTGTGGCATCCAAAGATACATGATTTGTAATTCCCTGCATTCAAAAGTTGACAGTTCAGGACAGGGCTGTGGTAGGTTTAATTGTGTAATTTAATTGTTAAATTTGATAAATGTAAGTTGATTCTTTTTTACATTGATTATAGGATAAAATTATATTTGATATTTTTGATTTGTTAGATTACATGAACTATATTAAAATCAACTTTGTATAAAGTTTTTAAATCTTTTTTAATGTGACTACTAGAAACTTAAAATGGTATGTGTGACTTACATTATAGTTCTGTTGGACAGTGCTGGATAGAACAGTGGTTGAAAGGCAGGCTCTGAAATCATACTACTGTACTTTGGTTTTATCCTGGCTCTGACATTAATAGCTACATAATACTGAGGAAATTCAGTGCTCTAAATGAACACCCCTCTCCCCATCTCCAACCCCTACCTCCAAAAGGGCTAACCCATTAGACTTAGGTTCAAGAAATCTTCTACCTTGGTTTTAGATCCCCAAGAATCTCTTAATTTCCTTCCAATATTCTTTATCCTAGTAGTTTACTGAGATCATAGCAATTCATAGCATGAGCTATCACACCTTACCTACCCCACTCTCCACTGTATCCTCTGGTTTCTTAAGATGTCTGCATCCATCTCTCCCCATACTATTCTTCCTTCACTGTCATGTCATGCTTCTCTCCTAACTGCTATGGTCTGAATGATTGTGTCCCCCCAAAATTCCCAACCATATGATTTCATTATTATCCCCATTTCATAGATTGGGTGACTGAGTTTTAGAGAGTTTAATTTCCTCAGCATTATATAGCTATTAGTGTAAGAACTAGTATAAAACTGAAGTACTATGATGCCAGAGCCTGCCCTCTTAACCACTACTTCATTCAGCACTGTTCAGTAGAACCATAATGTAAGCCACATATATCATAGTAAGTTTCCTAGTTAAGAGAGGTTAAAAAAAAAAGTGGATAGATGGTTGGATGAGTGGGTGGATGGATTAGTGGATGGATCAGTGGGTGGCTGGATGAATGGGTGGGTGAAAAAAAGCAAAGTTAGTTTTAATAATATGCTTTATGTACCATGATGCATTCAAAATATCAAATATCATTTTATCCTATAACCATTGTAAAAGTTAATGAGATTTTATATTTTTTTTATGCTGAACTTGAAATCTATATTAGCTCATCTCAATTTGGACTGCCTACCTTTCAAGTGCTCGGTAACTACATGTGACTAGTGGCTGCCATATTGGGCAGTGCAGATCTATCCCTGTGAACTGAGACCATTCTGAAGCTTTGGAAGAGCACAGAGGTGCCTTTTGCTTGTGACAGCACTGATTTGTGTGAATGTTGTGACAGCACAGTAGCCTACTGCCCACTTTTTCCCTGACTGACTGGGAATGGAAACGCCTACCAGCCCTTGAGAACTACAAAGACCATTGAGAGGTAGTTATTCACAGCTACTCTCTTGAGAACTAGAGGGCAATTGTTGTATTGAAAAAGAATTATCAATATTCTTTTACATAATGATCTCTCATCATAATACTGTACAAAAAATAAAATAAGGCCTTACCATTTATAGAACAGCAGTTCGCATACACTGTATTATTTGATCCTGATAGTAAACCAGTGAGATATTAACCCCATTTTTACAGATGATGAATTGATTTTACAGAGGGAGTTGAGTGATTTACTTCAGCTTATGTGTAATAAGATGAACCCCAAGACCTAGTTTATAAACTGGTCTGTTATATGCTTTTGCTGTGTTGATCAGCTTTTCCCTTTGTATAGCAAAATATAGTTATACTGTATTTATGAACTGTGACCACTTAACACCCTCAGAACTCAGTGTTGGCCTTTTCCCAGGTATGTGTTCTTTAAGTTCCTTTGTTGTTGTAAAATGCCTGTACTCCATTTTCTACACAGTTATTGAACCTTACTTTACATGACTTTGTCTTACGTTGCCTGAGAAAGAATCCTAAAGTGACACCTTTTTGTTTTGTTTCTGTCATTGCTATTTTGTTTGGACCTAGATTTTTTAGGATTAAATCATCATGTAAGCTTGTGACTAGTCATGATAAATAAAGGAAATACCTAGGTTTCTCCCCTCCACCCTATATTTTGTCCAAGAAAATTTTGACTGTGTAGAGGAATTGCATGTTGTCAAGCTAGTGTTTATTTTCCTATCATATTTTCTAGGCATTAAGGCAAATGCAAAACCCCCTACCTGCATGTTTTACATATAGAATTTCCATATGAGATTTTGGGTGGGTGTTTGTTAAAGATAGGATTTCCATAGTTAAAGCAGTTACCA
Source organism: Carlito syrichta (assembly GCF_000164805.1). Lineage (NCBI taxonomy): Eukaryota > Metazoa > Chordata > Mammalia > Primates > Tarsiidae > Carlito > Carlito syrichta. The sequence goes on along the minus strand of NW_007252895.1, from coordinate 385,749 downwards.
GCAGAGAGACTTTGGATCTACAGGTTGGATCAGCCTGTAAAGGACCTTGAATGCCAACCTAGAGATCTGAGCTTTATCTTATTGACTTTGGGAGAACCACATGATTAAAATGAATTTTAGGCAGAATTATGTATGGGCTAGTTATCTGAAGTGCCTGGTGTCAGACTAGTTCCAATTAGCAGTCTAGATATTCTAACTCCAGAGGAGCTCAGTGATTGAAATGACATTGCAATTCATCAAAATGTATGGATGACTCATGATATTTAAGTGAGACTGTCAATATGACATGTGACTGACTGTCATTATCTACTTCCCAAGGTATAGCACTACCTGAATTTTCCCAGCTAACGAGGTCATACATTACATTCATTATAGCACAGTTGTTCTTGTCACTTTTCAGTTATTACCATAGTATAATTTACCAACTAAATGTGTTTAAGAAATCTTTTTAGAACATGCTTGTCTTGAGGATTCCAATGCCTGTGTGTTTTCAGTGATCTATACTATAATGCATTTGGACTGAGACATAGTTGGCTCATACATTTAAGGAAATACATTTAAGATAAAATCTCTAATGATAAGTACCTAGGCCCAGTTACTTAATCCCTTGGGGTTTTTTGCCCTCTTAAAATAGTCATGATAATAGTTATTGTAATTTTTATACATGGTACCTACTTTTTATGGCTTAGAGGTTTAAATGCAGTCCCACATATAAAGCACAGTGTCTGGCATACTAGATATTTAATAAATAGTGACTGCTTGTTCCTGTTGTAATCATCAGCATTTTAATTCATGGGCATTATAAACTGAGTGACCAAGGGTCAAGAGTACTCGAGGCTGATTAGGAAATTATATCGTATAATGTTGGGAGCTTGAACTATTAATGGAGGAAGGATAAAAAGAAGAAACTAGGCTGGGTGCAGTGGCTCATGTCTATAATCTCAGCACTTTAGGAGGCCAAAGCAGGAGGTTTGCTTGAATCTAGGAATTCAAGACCAGCCTGGGCAACATAGCAAGACCTTGTCTCTCCAAAAAAGTAAAAAAAAAAAAACAACTAGCCGGGCATGGGTGGCATGCACCTGTAGTCTAAGCTACTGGAGAGGCTGAGGTAAGAGTATCACTTGAGCCTAGGAGGTTGAGGCTGCAGTAAACCCTAATTGTGCTATTGCACTCTGGCCTGGGCAACAAAGTAAGCTTCCAACTTAAAAAACAAAAAGAACCTGAGAAAAGAATAGATGGTGTATAAGAGTTGATTAGATTTGGGTTGATGTGAGTGGATTATTCTGATAGGAACATGGTAGAGTTGGGGGAACTAGCTGTTAACACCTCGGTTTGAGCTAGTGATTTCAGCAGGCAGTTGGAAATAAAAGGATTAGAGTTTAGGAAAAAAGTCAGTATTGTAGATAACAATTAAAGTCACACAAAAATCCAGAGAGAAGTGGGGGAAAAAAACAATTTTCTCCTTCTTAAGTTATTGTGGAATGTTAAACTCATTTTTGGTCATTTTTATTCAAAAGAGGTAATTAGAAGATTTACCAATAGAGGAAGTGTTGAATGACTTGCCTGAATGTAAGTCTTAACTCTGACTTTTAGTAACAGATGACCTTGCACAAGTTTCCTAACATATCTATGCCACAGTAGTCTCATAAAATTGAGGTGACAGTGGCACCTGTTTCAAAGAGTATTGGTAAGGAATGAATGATTTAATATTGTATATGCTAACAACAGAGCCTGGTATACCATAAGGCTCAACGAATATGAGCTGTTGTTCTTTTGTCATTATTATTGCTATCCCTCTTGTTGGTCAGGAATGTTTACTTAACAATTCTTACTTTACAACTGGCATTTTTATCTTTTAGTTGTTCTGCTAAAAGCAAGAATGAAACAGTTGCCTGCAGCAACCGTTCGCTGCCTTTCAAGTTCTCAGAATATCACATCAGTGGTCAGTGTTGTAAAAGAGCTCATTGAAAACTCTTTGGATGCTGGTGCCACAAGCATAGATGTTAAATTGGTGAGTGTCCTTGAGAAACCAAGTATTTTCAATGCAATAAGAGTACTGTTTTTTAAAGTTTTCTCCTTAAAGCGATTTTATTTTCTTACTGTGTACCAGTAAATTATTCTTAGGACATTAGACCCCCTTGTCTTAAGAATAAATTCTTGGAAAAAAAATTTTTTTTGAGTTGATTATTACTCTGTCGTCCAGGCTTGAGTGCAGTGGCATGCTCATGACCACTCCAGCATCAACCTGCTGGGCTCAGGCAGTCCTTCCACCTCAGCCTTCCAAGTAGCTGGACCTGTAGGCATGTGCTACCATGCCCGGCTAATTTTTTATTTATTGTAGAGATGAGGTCTCACCATGTTGCCCAGGCTGTTCTTGAACCCATGGACTCAGGCAGTTCCCTCACCTCAGCCTCCCAAAGTGCTGGGATTACAGGCTTGAGCCACTGCACCCAGCCAAAAATAAATTTTAATTTAAAGCAACATTACAATAAATTTAAAGTTATAAAAGAAAACTGTTTTTTAGGACTTCACCGTCTAAAACATCAGTTTGTCTGTATTTTCTTTTTTCTTTTTTTTTTTGTTTTGAGTTGGAGTCTCACTCGGTCGCCCAAGTTGGAGTGCAGTGGCCGCTCCCGGCCACCGCAGCCTCACCTGCTGGGCTCTGGCAATCCTTCCACCTCAGCCTTCCGAGTAGCCGGATTTATAGGCATGAGCTGCCCAGGCGGGTCTTGAACCCGCGGGCTCAGGCAATCCACTCACCTCAGCTTCCCATAGACGTGGGATTATAGGCTGAGCCACCGAGCCCGGCTTGTCTGTATTTTTACAAATATTTATCCTGGTTATTCATATTAATTTGTTTTAATATTCCCCTGTACATTTACTCTTTTCCACCTAATCTTATTTCAAAACCATTTCCCTTGCTACTTCGTAGTTTTCACATTTTTAATTTTAAGTGCTGCATATTAAATCTTTTGAGTTAGTATGCTTTACCGCATTCACTATGATTTACTGTAATTCGTTTGCATATCTGTTCCTCCTTTTCTAAATTATGAGCTCATAGAGTAAGGTCTATATTTTATTCATTTTGTGTCCTCCATACTTAGTACATACTAGGAAGGTGAATAAATTTGAATGTAAGAATAAACATTTAAAAAATACTCTATTTTAAAGTTTTTTTAATATTATCTAAGTTTAGTTTATTGCAAAAATCAAGACAGCACACTAGAAGTCAGCTTCAATTTCACACTGTTCATGGCACTCACTCTGTTCTCCATTCCATTTACTCACCCATGCAAAGAGTCTGATGTTTCTTTGTTCCCTTGTTACTTCATAGTTTTCACACTTTTAATTTTAAGTGCTGTATATTAAATCTTTTGAGTTATAATATTCACTATGATTATTGCAATTAGTTTGCAGGTCTCTTTCTCCTTTTCTAAATTGCGAGCTCATAGAGTAAGGTCTATATTTTATTCATTTTATGTCCTGCATAACAGAGTGAGTACTATGAAAGGTGTGAAATTGAAGCCGTAATGTCTGACATTTCTTGGTTTCCACAATATAATAGAAAACTTGATATTGCAATTGAAAAGAAGAACAAGGACATTTACATAAGACTTTAAAATTCCTCTTCTAAAGAGAATACTATAGTACTTGAAGATATGCTTTGAATAAAATCATATATCAAATGAAAGGGACTATTTTAAAGATTTTTAAAAGTGGTTCTGAGACCTAGTGTCATCAGCTTCAAGTAGAAACTTACCAGAAATGCAAATTCTCAGGACCCCACCTAGAATCTGAAATTATATTAGTAATTATTGTTATTATAGAGAAATAATACTACAGAGCCAACTCATTATTTTTAGTATTATGGAACTAGAAATAATGCTGATAGGAGTATCTTTACAGTAAAGGGACCTAACCTTGTCTTACCTATCAGTTAAGATCCTATGGCATAGATATACTATATATATCTATTTATATAATAATAAAATTCTGATCACTTCTTATAAAACTCTGTGAATTAACTACTACTATATCCATTTTATATAGTGTTCTGAGAACTTGACGAAAGTCACAAAATTAGTAAGTAGTGGAGCTGGAATTAGAATCCAGATCTTTCTGACTCTAAAACCCATTCAAGATCTTTCCTCTATGCTAGTGGTTCTCACTGTGTTTGGGTGCATCAGAATACCTTAGTGTGTTTGTTAAAAGTTACTGGGCCCTTTTCCTGAAACTTCAGATTTGCATTTCTAGTTAAGTTTCTAGTTGATACTGCTAGATCAGGGAACAACATACTTTGGCAACCACTCTTCTATATCAAAAATATATCTATGTTTGGTTCTTAAATAATGATACTCAAAGCTTTATAAACAGTATATTAAATTAAACCTAAGAAAGTTTGTTTTTCCTAGGCGTTTCACAGAGTCAGTTGAGTTTGATTAGAGTAAAATTGTTATAATTAAGTAGGATTAGATAGTTATAGCTCACAGATTTCACTTAAGAATCTTAGACACATTCTCACTCATAAGTGGAGTGAACAATTATCGTAATATTATAAGAAATGATTGGTAGTGGGAAACTGCCGGGAGAGGGGCGGGGAAGTGGGATTGACAGTAGTGGGAATCTGCCTGGGGAAGGGGGACGCACACCTCATTGACAAGGGTACCTACATAATGAACATTTGTATACCTAGCCTCACATTCTTTAAAATTAAAAAAAAATTTTTAAATGTATACCCCCCCCCCAAAAAAAAGAAACTTAGGCAAACATTTTGTTCTTAAGTGTTTCTGGAAGAAAAACGTTGTGTTACAGAGCCAATAGAAGTCCTCTTATAAAACTAAATTAAACATTTTAATCTGGCTGTAAATTTTAGTCTCTTGACATTTACCAGTACCTGCTTTGTAGTATTTTAAAGTATACAACTCAAATGTGTTGCTCTACATAATAATTGTTTTATTATGGTTTTGTGCCATAATAATAGCTGTCCTAACTAGGTATGTTTTCATAATTAGTTAATTAAACATGATAATATTATTTTAAACATTTATATAGATCTTTGTATTCTTATTTTACTGAGATACCTGGAATTCTTGTTTATGTTGCAAGGTTTGCATTTCTATAGTTATAAAATGAAGCAGACTGTTCTCAGAATGTCAACGTAATTTTTGATTGAGGGATACGAGGAACAAAATCTTAGGTGCTACCCTCCAGTGCCTTGTAGATCTAATTTATCTAAAAAATACTGACATTTATTATGCAATTTTAGGTTATTATAAAAAGATGTATTATTTTAAATGCTAGAGTCATCATGATTGTAGGAATATTTGTTTTTTTCGCTTTACAACTTGAATTTATAGCCATACACATAAAACTTGGTAGAATGAAGCTTTTATGATAGAAGTTGGCTATGGTATTCATAGAAAGTGTGATTACTATAAGAATTTCGATTTTGTTTTTATTATGTATGCAAATTTTTAGTATTAGAATAAAAAATTAAGCTGTGAATTGAGATTTTAAAGAAATTTTCTTGATTTTTCAAATTAAAAACTTAGAGTTTAACAAGTCAGTTGTGTTTTCTCAACAGTTTCCTGTTAGGTGACTGTTTGCGGAAAGAAATTTAGCAAGTTATAATGTAGTAAATATTTAGTTTTTTATGTGAGCAACTAGAGAGAAAATATTAAAAATCAGGTTGAATATGATAATTGCTAGACTTGGTGGGTAGAACAGGTGTTGCTTTGTTGATGATGGAGTTTTGTTTTATTTGCGGGTTATATATATAACTGGTGTATATAATTCAGAGCAATTACTTTTAGTCAAGTTCAGACATAAATTATCATAAACATCCATGATAGTGAAACAGTGAAAATAAACTTTAAAGATCAGACTGACCTATTTATTGTTCAGTTGAATCTGAGTCCAGAGAAAACAAGAGACTTGCTCACTGCATATAACTAGGAATCAGTACAGCTAAAGAATGTAAACTCTTATTTCCATAATGAAAGGTGTATAAATGTCAGAATTGTTTCACTTATGTTTCTTTCTATCACAGTTTAATACTTTCGTATACTAAAAGTGTGTTTTACATTTTATAGGAGAACTATGGATTTGATAAAATTGAGGTACGAGATAATGGTGAGGGTATCAAGGCTGTTGATGCACCTGTAATGGCAGTGAAGTACTACACCTCAAAAATAAATAGTCATGAAGATCTTGAAAATTTGACAACTTATGGTTTTCGTGGAGAAGCCTTGGGGTCAATTTGTTGTATAGCTGAGGTAAGGTCATTTATATTGTTATTTTAGTGATTTCATAATCACAGATTAGAATTAGGAGAGAACGGACCCAATATTTAGCAAAATGTTTTGTTTTGTTTTTAATCAATATTTTTTATTATGATATTGTGGGGTACGGTTAATAGTTAGGTATGCTTCATTCAGGCACCCTGTTGATAAGAGATGTCTCCCCATCCCCAGATAGATATTTACTACCATTAATCACATCTCCCTTCCCCTCCCCCCCATAGTTTCCCACCACTGTCAGTCATTTTCTTATAGTATTACGTTGGATGTTCAAGGTCCACTATATGAGTGAGAACATGTGATACTCAGATCTTTGTTTCT
>NW_007252895.1:377220-378913 GCF_000164805.1 Carlito syrichta | reverse complement strand
TGTTCCCTTTTCACCCACACCCTCTCCAGCAACTGTTATTTTTTGAGTTATTGATAATTGCCTTTCTGACTGGAGTTAGGTGGTATCTCAGTGTGGTTTTGATTTGCATCTCCCTGATGATTAGTGAAGTTGAACTTTTTTTTTTTTTTTGAGTTGGAGTCTCACTCTGTCACCCAGACTGAAGTGCAGTGGCCGCTCCTGGCCACCACAGCCTCGACCTGCTGGGCTCTGGCGATCCTTCCGCCTCAGCCTTCCAAGTAGCCGGAATTATAGGCATGCACTAGCATGCCCAGCTGACTTTTTTTGATTTATTGTAGAGATGAAGTCTTGCTGCCCAGGCGGGTCTCGAACCTGTGGGCTCAGGCAATCCACTCACCTCAGCCTCCCAAAGGCGCAGGATTACAGGCTGAGCCACCGAACCCGGCTTGAACATTTTTTCATGGGTCTGTTGGCTGCTTGGATGTCTACCTTTGAGAAGTGTCTGTTCATATCTTTTGCCCATTTTATAATGGGGTTGTTTGTTTTTTTTCTTTTCAGCACGTTTGAGTTCCTTGTAGATCCAAGATATTAAGCCTTTGTCAGACCTGGAGTTGGCAAATACTTTTTCCCAGTCTGTGGGCTGTTTCCCTGCTCTCTTGATGGTTTCTTTGGCTTTGCAGAAGATTGTTAGTTTAATGAGGTCCCACTTGTCTATCTTCTCTCTTATGGCCTGTGGGTTTTGGGTTTTGTTCAGGAATTGGATGCCAGTTCCTATTTCCATGAGGGTATGTCCTTCATTTTCTAAGGTTCTTATGGTTTGAGGTTTTACATTTAGGTCTCTGATCCATTTAGAGTTCATTTTTGTGTATGGGGATGATAGGGGTCCTGTTTCAATCTTCTGCATGTGGTCAGCCAGTTTTCCCAGCACCATTTACTGAATAGGTTCTCCTCTCCCTAGTGGTAGGTGGTGGAGGCTTTGTCGAAGATGAGTTGGTTGAGAAATTGAGGTTTTGCTTCTGGAATCTCAATTCTATTCCATTGGTCTATATACCTGTTCCTGTACCAATACCAAGCTGTTTTGATTATTGTAGCTTTATAGTAAAGTTTGAAGTCTGGTAATGTGATACCATCTGCTTTGATTTTTTGCTGAGGATTGTTCTGGCTATTCTTGGTCGTTTGTGTTTCCATATGAATTCCTGTGTTGTTTTTTCTAGGTCTGAGAAGAATGTTGCTGATAATTTGATGGGTATTGCATTAAATCTGTAGATTGCCTTAGGTAAGATGGACATCTTCACAATGTTGATTCTTCCAATCCATGAGCATGGGATATTTTCCCACTTGTTTGTATCATCTTTGATTTCTTTGAGCAGTGTTTTGTAGTTTTCAAAGATCTTTCATGTCTCTGGTTAGTAAAATGCCAAGGTATTTCATTTTTTTTTTTGTGGCTATTATTAATGGAATTATGCTTTTTATTTGGGTTTCTGTTTGTTTATTATTGGTATAAAGAAATGTGATTGTCCTTTGCACATTTATTTTATATCCTGAGACTTTGCCAAAGTCCTTTATCAGTGTAAGGAGGTTTTTGACAGATTCTCTTGGGTTTTCAAGGTACACGATCATGTCATCTGCAAAGAGAGATAACTTGACTTCCTCTTTTCCTATTTGAATACCCCTGATTGCCTTCTCTTCTCTGATTGCTCTAGCCAGGACTTCC
>NW_007252895.1:270915-376896 GCF_000164805.1 Carlito syrichta | reverse complement strand
CCTGGCTTGGGTATCAATGTGATGTTAGCTTCGTAAAATGATTTGGGGAGAGTTCTGTCTTTCTCAATCACTGGGAATACCGTCAGTAAGATTGGTATCAGCTCCTCCTTAAATGTCTTGTAGCATTCTGCTGGAAAGCCATCTGGACCAGGGTTTTTTTTTGTAGGTAGTTTTCTTATTACGTAGTCAATTTCTTTGATTGTTATTGGTCTATTTAGGGTCTCAATTTCTTCTTGTTTCAACCTAGGCAGGTTGTGTGATGACAGAAAGTCCTCCATTTCCTTAAGGTTTTCAAGTTTGTTTCCATACAAGTGTACATAGTAGTCTCTAATGATCTTTTGTATTTCTTCAGGATCAGATGTGACTTCATCTTTTGTGTTTCTGATTGTGTTTCAAAGTATGTTTGTAAACTTTTTTTATTATAGTAAAATATACGTGATGTAAAATTTACCATTTTGACTATTTTTAAGTGTACATTTCAGTGGCAGTAACAGTAAGTACATTCATATTGTTGTGTCTCAATCATCATTATGCATCTCCAGAACTTTTTCATCAAATTGAAAGTCTGTACCCATTAAACAATAAATCCCCATTCCCTTTCCCTTCATCCCTTAGTAATCACTGTTACTTTATGTCACTATGAAGTAGGCTATTCTAGGTACCTCATTTAAGTGGACTCATACAGTGTTCTTTTGTGTCTGGTTTAGTTCATGTAGCATAATGTTGTTAAGATTCATCCATGTTTAGCACGTATCAGATTTTCCTTTTCAAGATTGAATAATATTCCATTGTGTGTATATCCCACATTTTGTTTTGTCATTTATTCATCAATGGACACTTGGGATTGCTTCCATCTTTTGGCTCTTGTGAATAATGTTGCTATGAACATTGGCGTATACATAGCCAGTTGAGTCCCTACTTTTGGTTGTTTTGGGAGTATTCCCAGAAATGGACTTGCTGTGTCACATGGCAGTTCTGTATTTGATTTTTTGAGGAGCAGCAAAGTGTTTTGCAGTGTTAATATTAGTTAGAGGAAGAGATGGTTTAATACATTTTCATAATGTATTACAAAAATTAGACAGATATTTAACTATAGCACTCTCAGAGCCTTTACTAAAGCACATTGTAATCTCTAAGGTTGGTGGATTATAGCAGGTACCTATAAATATGGGGAAAATTTACCTTCTATAAACACCAATCTTAGAGATTACAATGTGCTTTAGTAAAGACTCTGAGAAGCATTTTGCTGCTTTTGTTTATAGGATTGCTTGTTCTATGGGACACACTGTGAATTACCACTCTAGTCAACACAGATGAGATTGTGCTCTAGACAGGTAAATTGACTTGATCTAAACCCTAGCTAGTTAGGGACAGATTGAATCCAAGAATTTTATTCTTCTGACTGTGGATTGAGTGCTTTAGGCATCTGTGAGTCCCTGAGTTCAGTGACTGGCACACTCAGTTGAATAGTATCACTTATACCACACTGCTTCTGATGCAGATTTTATGACTAGTTTGTGGCAAAACATATCTGGAACCTTGATCTCTTAATTTCCATGTATCTTGGTTGTGTTTGATTACCTGACTGTACTAATTTTTTTGTGCTATATTATTCTGTAGGTTTTGGGCTCTTTTATCGTGTGACAGTATCTGTGTGCCAGTGAGTGACAGGGTGATTGTGAGGGTCCCTTTAGCTATTGAAGTTTGCCCAGTGACCATGTAATCTTTCATTTGTACTTAGGCTGACCAACCCTATTTAGGTGAGGATGCTTAGGTACAGTAAAATGATAGGACTTTATACCTATTGTCTTGGAAAAGTGGAATGGATGGGTGAGATATTGTTGCTGTATCCATTTCTAGTTGGTGGACATCTATTTAGTAGCCCAGTCTTCCTAGCAGTGATGTATTCTCCAGGCTCCAGGGTCTTCCCTCGGCTCTTCCATCCTTGAAGTGTTGGCATTAGTATAGATTTTCTCCATTTTTTTGTGGTTAGAGTTCCAGCTAGGTACAGATACTCCTCGACTTACAATGGTGGTACATCCTGATTAACCTTTCCTAAGTTGAAAATATCATAAGTTGATAATGCATACATGGGATCCAGTGTGGTGGCTCAAGCCTGTAATTACAGCACTTTGGGAGGCCGAGGCAGAGGATTGCCAAAGTCCAGGGGTTCGAGATCAGCCTGGGCAACTTGATGAGACCTCATCTCTACAATAAATAAATAAATAAAATTAGCCAGGCGTGATGGTGCGTACCTGTGGTTCCAGCTACTTGGAAGGCTGAGATGGAAGGATTGCCTTAGTCCAGCAGGTCGAGGCTGCAGTGGCCGTAAGTGAGACTTCAACTTAAAAAAAAAAAAAGAAAATGCGTATAATACTTACACCTTAACCTACCAAACATTACAGCTTACGCTAGCCTGCCTTCAGTGTGCTTAGAACATTAGCCCACAGTTGACTCCAATCATCTGGTAACAGAGTCCACTGTAAAGTACTGGTTGTTCCCCACCTCCATTGTGTGGCTAACTGGAAGTTGTGGCTCACTGGCTCTGCCCAGCATTGCAAAAGTATCCCACCACTTTCTACTGAATGTATATCACTTTCACATCATTGTAAAATTGAAAAGTTGTAAGTAGAACCGTTGTAAGTTGGGTGCCAACTTTATTCACTTTTTTACTTTGGGACTCTATATGTGATGTCCTGAGTAGGTCAGAAAAATTGCAGGGGTGGTGAAGTTTAAGTGGAAGATTTTGCTGTTGGAGCTTAGAGAGGACAAGGGTTCCTTGCTTGTTAGAATCCAGTTATTCAGACATTAAAGGAGGCAGTTTTTAGTTGCACTCTTAAAACCTCTATCCAAAATCTAGCACCCATATGCTTCGGTCTTTTTCAGCACTTGCTTTATTTAGAGTTCACTGAGCCTCCAAAGAGATTTTAGGAAAATTGGGGGGGGGTACAACTGGGCATTGCCCATTTTCTTCCTGAAGACTGAGAACTTACAGCCCTGGATCTTGTACAGAGTCTGGTTTTAAAGTATATGAGGTTTGCACTAGGGTACCTCTAAACCTTCCAGAACTAAACTAGTTTGAGCTATCATATACTTTTGTTTTAGAGCATTTTATTGTTTAGCTGTTGTTCAAACTTCTCAGATAGCCTGTAAGATTTATTTGGTAGGATTTTGTCAGAGAAGACATAATTTGGCATTTCTATATTTTCTACAAGATGAATATAACCTTCCAGAACTAAAATTGGTCATAATCAGCTTTGTCTACTAGGTGGCAGCACTATACTTAGGGTTTATAAATATGTTGTACATGTGCCATATGATTTTCCAAATCTTCACTGCAGTTCTGAGTTTAGATGGCAGCTTTGTATGCCTTTGTCTGTTGGTTACTATCTTGTTTCCTTATTTGATTACTTAAGCTCACTTGATAGGCAAGTTTATAATTTTGTCTTTTGCTTTATTTTTGAGGCATTCAAATTTCCTTGAGTATAATTAAGATAATTTTGATCATCAAAATTATAAAAGCATTGTGGAAGTATCACAATAATAAAAAACAATTAACTTTTTAAAAAATTACGTTTGCAGTTTACACATTGCAATGCCATGCATTTGCTTATCTTAGAAAATATTAACTGTGTTTTTAAAAAATTTTTATAGCAATCTCTGAAAATCTTTTGAATTTCTTTAGGGTAACAGAGTGTTTTATAGAATCTCTTTTTTTATAAATCTTTGAGAAAACTACACATAGATAAATGTATACACACATAAATAGCACCATGAGTTTTTACATGTATATACTCCAGAGCAAGACTTAGACCATTATTAGCACCCCAGAGAGGTCTCTCATACTCCCTCCCTGTCAGTACTCTTTTGTATTCTGACTTCTATTGACACATTTTTTTTTTTTTAGAGACGAGGTTTCACTATACTGCCCAGGCTGGTCTCAAACTGCTGGGCTCAAGCAATCCTTCTACCTCAGCCTCCCAAAGTGCTGGGATTACAGGCGTGAGCCACCACACCCGACATTAATTCTATATGTTCTTGAACTTGATATAAATAGAATTTTATACCATGTATTATTTTGTCACAGACAGTTTTTGATGATGATTTAAGTTTGTGCCTGAAAGCTAATGGAAATATAGGACTGGAAGGCATCTGGTAGTAGTATGGACCCTGATGCTCTGCTCATATTCTCCACTTCAGGACTGAGCATTCATCCCTCAGCTGCCAAGAGTATTGGTGACTGAGTGCTCACATCTGAGTCTTCCTCTGGAGCATGCCCTTGCCTTAGCTGACAAGAGCTAGCTACCTTACTCAGATCACGCAGGTCAACCTGCATCTTATGACTGGTTGACGAGGGTTTCTAAAGGCCTGGTCCCAGGACAGCACCTGCCTTGCCCCACAGGTGAGCATTCCATAGCACACCCCCAACAAACTTCCTCCACACTAACCATCTCAGAGTCTGCTTCGTGGGTAAGTCAGCCTACAATGTAGGTCTTCTGTGGTTCAGTCTCTTCATATCACTGATGAGGAAACTGGGGTTCTATGAAGCCAAATGCCAGGACTTCATACCCCAACTTCAAAACCCAGTCTCTAATAATCAGTCAACTAATATTTTTGTTGTCTGTTGTATGCAGGGTCCTGTGCTAGGCAGTTTATTTCAAAGGAACTGTGCACAGTTTTGTAAGTAGAATATGCAAATTATGACCTATTCAGGAATGCATAGTGGATCCAAGGCCCAGAATTCAGTTCTAATTTCATACGTGTCAGTACTGAGTTCTCCCCAGTAGGTTATTGTGCCTCCTTACTTGCATGATTAAGAAAGTATTAATCAGTTTTTAAATACCTTCATATTAAATATTAAATTATTTATCAATATACTCAGACCTGCAGTGGTAAGCTAAATAGGTAAGTTTTTTGGAATAGTCAAGTTGAAATTTATATGGGAGGACTATGAATAGTATTTCAGAAAGATATGAAGTAATATGCATGCTTGTTAAAGTCACTTACGTTGAAAAGTAAATGTCATTTTTCAGTAGGACTTAATTTATTTTCAAGGCTCTGGTTTATTTTGAAACTTTTTCGATAAAGATTACAGATAACATAATAAAAATTAGTGATTTGATTATTTTATCTATCAAGTTAGCTGATGTAGTTTTAAAGTCATATGGTTGTAAACCATCTCAGATTTAATAGACTGATAATATATCATTGGGATTTAGTTTTGTTGCACTGTTAAACAACCATCACCCATAACTTCAGTAGTTTAAATTACTTTTTCTTTGATTATTTTAAAGATGTAAATAACTTCAGTTATAAAAAGAAAAATTAAGTTACATCTTCAGCAAAATTAGCCAGAGAAATCTAAAATACATCTAATTCTATGTTCTTTTTTTTTTTTTTTTTTTGAGTTGGAGTCTCACTCTGTCGCCCAGACTGGAGTGCAGTGGCCGCTCCCGGCCACCGCAGCCTCGACCTGCTGGGCTCTGGCGATCCTTCCACCTCAGCCTTCCGAGTAGCCGGAATTACAGGCGTGCGCTACCATGCCCGGCTTATTTTTGATTTATTGTAGAGATGAGGTCTCGCCTGCCCAGGCGGGTCTCGAACCCACGGACTCAGGCAATCCACTCACCTCAGCCTCCCAAAGGCGCGGGATTACAGGCTGAGCCACTGAGCCCGGCTAATTCTATGTTCTTTATTCAGATACTTGAAAAGACTTGACAGTTTTCCTAACTTGTCAATTGCACAATAACTTCCAACCTTAAACAGTCCAAAGGAGTAAAGCATTCTTTCTGTATCTACAGAGTAAACTATTGGTATTTAAAAATTGAATTACTGCTTTTATAGTCTATGAGGAATGTAAGTGTATTAGTAACTGATACTAATTGACTATATCTTGAACTGATACATATTGAAATGTCTTGAATATCATCATGTGCATACAGATGACAGATTCCTACTTTGGACTTAAATGTAAAAAGTAGTGTGCAGCTGTATCATGTAGGTGATGAAATCACCAGATCTGCAAGCAGTATTTCACCTTAACATTTGTGCAGACTTTTTCATATTTTTGGGAAATTCTTACTAAAATTTAACAGTCATTCATAGGTAAATTCCTTCTAATTCTCACCAATGGTCTTCATTTTGTAGTATAAGTTCATTTTCTCCTCAGAAGATTTAGAAGTGTTGCCAGACATCCTCTGTGTAGCATTCGTATTTACTGATTCATTCATCTAACATTTTTCAAGTGCTTATAGTGTGCTGAATGTTATTCTGACCCATCAGGTTTATTATGCACTTGACCCTTCAACATTGCAAGAGTTGAGGATGCAGATTCCCTGCACAGTTGAAAATTTGCATTTAACTTGTTTAACTTTTGACTCCCCCAGAACTTAACTGCTGATAGCCTACTGTTGATTGGAAGATAGCATAAATAATTATCACACATTTGTATGTTATGTGTATTATATACTGTATTCTTACAATAATATAAGCTAGAGAAAAGAAAATAGTTATTAAGAAAATCATAAGAGAAAATATATTGCTATTCATTAAGTGGAGGGAAATCATCATAAAGATTGAGTAGGCTGAGGAAGATGTAGAGGAGAGGCCTTGCTGTGTCAAGTGGCAGAGGTAGAAGAAAATTATGTAGAAGTGGACTCACACCATTCCAACCTGTGCTGTTCAAGGGTCAGTGGTACATAATTTTGTGATGAGATAGTACAGAATCTGTAGGTTTGTTTTTGTTTTATATCACATTAATTCTCCGTGGTTTAAAGGGGCAGAATGAGAAGCTAAACCATCCTGCTTTGAGGATGGAAGCTGATACTCCTTTATTTGTGGATCTACATAGCTGTGAAAGGGTCAGGGATATCCCTGGCATTATTCTGATGACTCTACGTTAAGGAATCCAGACTCCTTTTCTACAGTGTGGGATGCATCCTATGTCTGTTTTGATAGCTGTGGTGCAGAGCTTTGATCAGAATAAGTCTGAATTTTTGAGGCAGTTGGAACATTTTGCTTTCTAAGTGCAGCTTCCTCATAAGTAAAACTTCATGAAAGGAGAAAAGCCAGGGTCAAGATCTCCTTGTTGCTAGTCTCCCCATAGTGGGTATCTGGGAGCAGGTTCTAAAGTCAAAGTACTCTAGTTAGTGTACAACTGTACATAGTTAGGCAGGCATACTCACACACAGAAAGAAAGAAGAAAAGACATTTTGGTCATTAGGCAAAAGTCCTTATTTCATCTGAATCATAAAGACCCTTTATCTTGAAGTTTACTGAACCAGAGTGTTCATCCAAAAGTCAGCCAAAGAACTCAAAAGGCTTTATCATAATTACCTTACATTAATTTTTGCCAAGAGAGGATTTTTACCTGAGTTGCCAGGATATAGCCTAGGTTTTCGAATTTACTTTTTATCTAAAAGTTGAGGGAAAATTGTGCTTATCTAAAATGTAAATGCTTTTATATAATTTTAATTCTATAATAGTATAATTTCTTGAAACTAAGTATACCAGAATGTCAGTTTTTAGTAACTGATAACTAACATAATCTCTAAGGTCCTTTAAGGACTTCCAAAACTTCTCCTTTTAAAATATTGGTTTTCTCTATTTCTTATCTTGACACCACTAGATTCACTCCCGCCACAATTCCTCAGTGTCCCTGCTAAGAATCACCAGTAATAGTCTGTGATATTAGAGATGCTTCCGATGGTGGAGTTACTGCAGATTCAGAAGCTAGCTGCTGCACCGCTAATGCATTCTGAACCTGTGCCTGGTCCAAAAAAAGGTTTCCAGCCCAGGACACAGGGTCATATGATGAAATGAACTCTTGTAATACAATTCCCTTTCCTTCCTCTGAGGAACACACTGTATTTCATGTATTTGTGAAATATATTTATGTGTTTGTTTTATCCTTCACTGTCTTTAGCCATGAAATATAAACCATTTCCAGTCTAAGCAAATTTTCATTGTAGCCTATGAATTGTAATTAAAATATTTTTAATGTTGGAAAATAATTTTTTTTACATAAATGTTACATTATGAGTACTAAGGTCTTATCCTGCTTTCTAACACTTCAGTTTATTCATGTAGGCTGGAGTATATTTACTATTCATTAATATGTTTATAAAGGATGAACAAGTATCTTATAAAATGTTTTGAAGTGGTTAAAACAAAATCCCCTGTAACCTTATAAAGAATTAGCATCATCTTCATCTTATCATCACCTTCCCCTTAAAGATGATAGTGTAATCATTTATTCAGGACCATCTAGAAGCAACTGGCAGAGCTAGTGCTGGAACTCAGAGTTCTAGTGCCACCTTTGCTCAGTGACACCAACTTTAGGTCAGGTGGCTAAGTCTTTGGAGAATAGAAATAGGATTCAAGCTGGCTCGGTGGCTCAGCCTGTCATCCCGCGCCTTTGGGAGGCTGAGGTGAGTGGATTGCCTGAGCCCGCGGGCTCAAGACCCACCTGGGCAGCGAGACCTCATCTCTACAATAAATCAAAAAATCAGCCGGGCGTGGTAACGCATGCCTGTAATTCCGGCTACTTGGAAGGCTGAGGCGGAAGGATCACCGGAGCCCAGCAGGTTGAGGCTGCAGTGGCCAGGAGCAGCCACTGCACTCCAGTCTAGGTGACAGAGTGAGACTCCAACTCAAAAAAAAAAAGAAAGAAAAAAGAAATAGAATTCAGTTGACCTTGGCATTTTGGCGAAACAGCTGATTAAATGTAGAATTGCTTGTAAAGAGATAATCATGGAGTAGTTAAACACAGGAAAAGAAAATTTCTAGCAGTTTTTGTCCTCTAAACTATACATATTTTGAACCATGGAATGTATTTTGGAAGGAGTAGAACAGTCACTTAATAGTACACAGAAACTCACAGCTTTGCCTGTCTTAGGTATTGATTTTTGGGGAGGGAATAGTTATCACAAAAATAGTGGTTTGATACAATGCTCCTAGTAAGGACTTTATGTACTTCATTCTCAGGATCTTAACAGACTTGACTCATACTCCAATTTAGAGATGCAGTATCGTTTACTATGACTTTAATATTTCCTGCATGGTACCAACATGTTCCACAGAGCCATGGCCTACAGTAAATCTGCCTGGTTAGGACAGGGTGACAGAACCATCAAGAGTAGACCCAACTGCACCTGGATAAGTTCTAGCAGTGGAGCTGGATCCTTGTGGCTTCTAAATCATGTAGATTAACTTTAGGATATTCACTTTACTGAGTACAAAGATGGCCAAGAAAGATTACTCCCTACTTTGGGTTCACCAGATGTATGAGGAGGCTACCTTCTTCCCAGTCCACTTCACTTTCCCTGCCAACTTTCTCACTCCCTACCTTTGGTTTTTTTCTGACAGGTATATTTTACTATTGTTATACTTTCCTACTAATCTCACAAGGTAGGTAAATAGAAAGCTGAGGGTGAAGGTAGTTCAAACAGGTGCAGACAATTTTAAATTTATGTTTCTGTGACTAATACCGGAGGAAATATTTTTATGCTGAATGAAATTTCTTCTTATGCTTACATGTTTGAATGCAAAGTTTTTTAATTAATAAAAAATTTACACTTAATGAGTTAAAAGTTTGATTTTAAGAAAAAAATTGTCCATAAATATATAGGTGTATAATTACAATTTTATTTTTTTGAACAGAAGTGTAGTTTTACACAAAATATAAAAGGGGAAGGTAATGATCACTTTACAAAAGGAGTATTTATTTACCAAAACATTTATGGAAATACTCTGTTAAAAAAGCAAGCTCCCCTAAGGCAGTTGAAGTATTTGTTTTTACAGATGTAAGTCCTATAATAATACATATAATACAAATAGCCATTTCAGGTATATTAGTTTGAATATGAGTGTTTTAATCAAAGTAAATACCAAAAATAAAAAGCAATAATTTGCAAAATAAAAATTGCAAACAGGAAGCCAGGTGCAGTGACTCATGCCTGTAATCCCGGCACTTTGGGAGGCTGAGGTAGGAGGATTGCTTGAACCCAGGAATTTAAGACCAGCCTAGGCAGCATACTAAAACTGCATTTCCTAAAAAAATTAGCCGGGCCTGGTATCACGTGTTTCTCAGTTACTTGGGAGGCTTAGGCAGGAAGATCACTTGAACTCAGGAGTAATTATGCCACTGCACTCAGTCTGGGCAACAGAGTGAAATGCCACTGCAAAAAAACAAAAAAATACAAGCTGACCTGTTACTTATTAGTGTAACTCTAAGGAATGTTACAAAAGAAGTTGTAATAAGAACTTATCAAGCACAATTTTTTTACAGTATTGACTGTATTATATAGTTATTTCAAATCTAATTTGATAACAAACCCATTGTAACATCTAAAATGATAATTTCTTTTTTCTGAGTTGTGGTCTCCCTCTATCGCCCACTCCATCACCCAAGCTGGAGTGTAGTGGCATGCTCATGGCCACCCCAATCTTGACCTGTTGGGCTCCAGTGATCCTTCTGCCTCAGCCTTCCAAGTAGCTAGAACTACAGGCTTGTGCCACCACTCCTGGCTAATTTTTTGGTTTAGTGTAACGATGAGGTCTTGCCACGTTGCCCAGGCTATTTTTGGCTAAGGCAGTCCTCTTACCTTGGCCTCACAGAGTGCTGGGATTATAGGCTTGAGCCACCGCTTCTAGTGATAATTTTTTTAATTGGAGAAAAAACATTCAAATTTATCAGCATGTACACAGGGAGAACCACAGAGTGATTGCACCTAAAATGATAATCTTATTCGAGATTTTTGTGTGTGTGTGTGTGTTTTTAATTTTCAGGTTTTAATTACAACAAGGACGGCTGCTGATAATTTTAGCACTCAATATGTTTTAGATGGCAGTGGCCACATACTTTCTCAAAAACCCTCACATCTTGGTCAAGGTAAGAGAGTAGCTTTGGAACGTTCTTTACCTTTTCTGTCTTAATTGTTTGGTTTAAAGAACAGTTACTCCTCTATTTTAAATATATTACTTTGGGTTTGGTCCTAATAAAGGCTGGTTAACTTTCAGGTGAACATTTAGCCTTTACTCTAGCTACCAATCTTTAAACTATTTAGAGTTGTTCTTAAAAAGAACTACGAGAGATACTCTGAACCATTCCATGGACTAGTTACTCTTCTGTAAAAACTGTAAGAGCATTTATTTTACTAGGGTGGATCACCAGTGTCTTCTTTATATATGAAGGATAATATTTTATTGAAATACTTGGAAGGCCCTGACTTCACTACAATGCAATATATTTGTGTAGCAAAATTGCACTTGTATTCCATGAATATATACAAATAAAATTAAACTAAAATAAAGAAACTTTCAGAAAAAAAGAGAAGTACCTAAAACATCATTAGTTTGGTAATAATGGTAATAAACCATGCCATCAAAATATTATGATTAAATAAATAATTTAAAATATATGTGTTTATTTGTGGAAAGCTTTAAACATATGCACAAGAAGATAGTGTATTCATCACTGTTTCAGTAGTTATCAACTCATTGCTGAAGTTTTTTCATCTAATACCCTTACCTGCTTCTTCCCTTTCTGTATTATTTTGAAGCAGATAAACATATTATTTATTGTTGCTAGTTTTAATTTAGTTATTTAGTGTTTTATAGACTTTTATGTAATTTTATTACATTTTAATTGATATATTATTAAGTTCCTCTAAAAAACTGCTAAGGGAAAAAAGATTAGGCTTGAGCATCACATATCTCTTTTAATCTTTTGCATACTACTAATTTCTGATAATGAGATGGTTATGAGACTATTAAAAGTATGACCTCTTTAGAATCAGGTTCCAAAGAATTATTAGATATGAAAAGGGACATGTGAGTTTTTGTTGTTGTTATTGTTTATCCTTTCCTGCCTCCAATTTGTATTGTAAATTCATATTTAATTTTGTGGTTCCTCATAATTTATCAATGTACATACTGTATATTTTCTGTGGTTTCTTCCTTCCAGTTTTATTGTTAAATTGTTGGATTTATTTTTTCTTTCTTTCTTTTTATTTTTTGAATTGAAATTTCACTCTGCCGCCCAGCCTGGAGTACAGTGGCACACTTATGGTCACCACAACCTCGACCTGCTGGGTTCAGGAGATCCTTCTGTTTCATCCTTCCAAGTAGCTGGAACTACTGGTGTGTGTCACCATGCCTAGCTAATATTTTTATTTATATAGAGACAAGGTCTTGCCATGTTGCCCAGGATGGTCTCAAACCCCTGGGCTCAGGCAATCCTCCCACCTCTGCCCCAAAATGCTGGGATTAAAGGCATGAGCCGCTGCATCTAACTAGATTTATTTTTTTCAAATGACTTCTGTCTTTACTGATACTGAAATTTATTTTCTTGGGTCTTAACTTTGATACCAAATTTTCTCACTCTCTTATTTTATAAATCCTTAACTGAGTTTCTGATTACTTTTGCCCCTTAGGAATTAATGTTTTTGGATCCACATAGCAGAAAGAGTTAATAGAAACTTCTTAGAAAACACACTATTTTTTCTTATTTATTCATTTAATGAAAATGAGCTTAAGTCTAACAGCTATTTAATTTGATGTATAATAATGAAAATTGTATATTTTTTATTAAAAAATAAATTTAAATTCTTTCACTGTATATTGAAGATTAGTATAAAAAGAAGGCTTTTTTAAAAAAAAAATATGGTTTATCTCCAAAAATACTCTGACTGCAGGTCTTAGGAGTTCAAATTAGGAAACCATTAGGAGTATTTGAGTGGCTATCCAATAGAGTACTTTGAAGTAATCTTGTTGCCTTATAAAACTTAAAAAGTATTTATTTTTATCTTAGTAATAACCAGTCTAATCTAGATGGCCAATGGCTCTACATCAGTCATACTTCTCATGCTTCTTCTCATGCTTTTCTTTATTCATCTCCATGGGAACTATGAAATAACAATCCTTAGATATGGAATCCATCTGATCTTTGCCCTTTTGCTGGTTGATTTTTCTTTTCCTGCTGACCTCAGTCTTCTACCTTTAGTAAGTGAGATGAGGTATGCATATTAAGGAATTTCTGTAGACAATAAGTGAACCTTATTTTCCTTAACAATATTTCTTTTATCTTAATAAACACTTAGGAATAAATTCTTTGAAGGTCAGTAGTTACAAAACTAGTAATTACCTTTTATAACTCACTTTTTTTACCTAATTACTGTTGACTGGTTAGGAAAACAACAAAAAATCAAATTCCTAGTTTTAAATTGCTCTAGATGGACATATTATAGAAATCTACAAACATTTTCAAAAGCCTTTTACATTTATATTGCCTTAGTGCTGATAGTTTTTGAGTGATTGAATCACAGACTCACATTTCACCAGCTGTCATTCAGCTTCCATTTAAATATTTTCTGTGTAAGCTAAAACTGCAGTTCAACCATCCTAATTTATACCTGTACATTTAAGGTTCTTGGATTAATTTCTGCTGTGGTGTGGACATCTTGTTTATTATTTACTTTTCATATCATTTGGTAGGATGATACCTGTAGAGAATGTAATTGTAGGTGCAGGAACACCTTACAACAAAATTTTATTTAGGCAAAGGAAAATTTATTTCCCTTTTAAAAAATATACTTTAAAATAGTTTACTAGAAATTTCACTTCTGGTTTTTCTAGGTATAGGTATTTGTTTTATGAATTAATTGAGCCATGTAAAATGATTTCTGTGACAAACTTTTTGTCATTTTAAATTGCCCTTTTCACTTCCAGTTTAAAACATTTTGTTGAAATTAAGAAGTAATGTGGAGGTAAGTCTCCAGATTTTAAATCTTTTACTAAGAACACAGACCAAATTATTTGCTTTGGTCGGATCTTTTTCTGTCATTACTTGTATTCCCTTTACCCTAGATAATCAGTATTAAGCTTTCTAAATTGATTTATGCTCCTGAACAAATTCTTTTAACACCTCCAAGTACTTCTGCCTTTGGAATTTCTCAGATATCAAAAGTAGTATATTTGAAGTGCTCTGATCAAGGTATTTTCTTTCCCTACCTTGTTATTAGAATAGAGCATCATGTTCTTTGTAAATTCCTGATGTGTGTGATTGTGCACATATTAAGAAATTTTTTCATCTTACTTTAAGAATGGAACTTTTACTCACTAAATGGTTTAAGAAAACTTTCTGATATATTCAAGCAACTATACCATTACTTTAGAAATATTTATAACTACCTTCGTAAATAGCATAACATGGGATCATGTAAAAATATAACAGGGAGCATATTACAAGACTGCTCTTTAATTCTGTTGTTTGTAGAATGTGCTAAAGTTAGAGAGCTGAGCAGTTCTCTAGTAAAATATGACAGTATAATGGGGGCCTCCTCCCTATTGGCCAATATTCTTTGGTACTTTTATTTTTAAGGAAAAAAAACAATTAAAATTTATTTATAAAAATAAATTCCAAAATTTTATTTGTAATCAGAAAAGTCTTTTCCACCAGTAAGTTTTATTTAAACTTAGAATTCTCGTCTTATTAGTAATTTTCAATTTACTTTGAGAGAGTATATTTAGGCACTGAAGCAATAATTTATGTACAGATTAGGTATAGTGTGGTCTTTGATGCATAGCATATTCAGAAATCAACAGATATCTTTTTTTACTTTCATATATACATCTATATTTTGCCTTCTTGATTTCTGCCTTCCTATCTGACTGTAGTTTACCATAGATGCCATTATATTTGTCTAGTCTAGAAACTCACAGACTAGAGAGGAACACAGATGAGTAAATGATGACAATGAAATGAAGCCACCAACTGCCTAGAGAGAGGTTAGGCAAGTTTTTCAGAAAAGGTTACATTTGCATTTGAAGATGGTAGGAGTTTGAAGAGGATAGGTAAGAAGGCGTGTTGGGGGGGTGGGTATAAGTATTCAGCAAGAGAAGAATAATGGATATAGAAGATTTCAAGGTTTCACAGTGCTCTCTGTGTAGCAATGAGAGGAAGAAAACATAATTTAAAAAATGAGTACTTTTCTATAAACTCATTGAAGAACTATGTCACAGAGAAATTTAAATTGACTAAGTTCAAGAGGAAGACTACTTTCCTAGAAAAGAAGTGACTAGTGATCATTTGCACCCCTGGGAGCATTAATTGAGTCTGAGGCATAGGAGAACAAAGGAGCAACCCTGCTGTAGAAAAGGGATCTTTTATGGCACTAGGAGAAACCAGCTAAGCTTTTAATATTCACACATGATCTTGTATGACAGATTGGAATATGAGATCCTCAAACAGAACTAGTCTGTCCCACACATTGAATCTCATCAGGACTTTTGGTGAGTAAGCAATGAAAAAGAAAGTTGGGACTTAGCTAGAGAAAGAAAGATCTTAAAGCCTTGCTAGAGGAAGGGGCTTGATTCCATCTTCTGACGTTAGAAACCAAGGGTAAACTGGAACTAAATAAAGGTGCAACTCAGTTGCGTATCAAATAAACTAATTAGGTAGAAGAGATCTGTTTTACACTCTACCTGCGTGGCAGGAAACAAAGCACTTTCCCTGGCAGAAAATACTATCTTCTTCAGTATCTATTGTTTTATACACAGTGTCTGGCAAAAATCAAAATTTTGAGATGCACGAGGAAAGGAAAATGAATTCTGTAATCAAGAGGAAAAAAGATATAAGCAAGCTCACAGATAACAGAATAATCTTTATTTATTTGAGTTAACAAATATGTATTTATTTGACTTAATAAAAAACTTTAAAAACAATGTTATATTAAAAAATTCAGAAGATGGGTAAAATCAATAAGAAAGTGGAGAATTTTATCAGAGAAATAAAAACTAAAGATCCAAATGAAAGTTCTAGAACTAAAAAAGTAGTATGTTGAAGAATTAATTGTATATGAGCTTAACAACAGAATGAGCATAGAAAAAAAGATTTGAAAACTTGGAGTCAGGTCAACAGAAATGATATAAACTGAAGCATAGAAAATAAAATGTAAAAAGAGAACAGAGCATCAGAGATCTTCAGGATAACATTTAACAGTGTACATACATGTGACTAGAATCTCAGGAAGAGAGGCAAGAGAGAGAATAGGTCAGAACAAAATCTGAAAAAAAAATATCAGAATTTTCACAATTTTTCAAAAGATATAAGGACCCAGGACCAAGGCAGTGAACCCCAAGTGGAACAAATACAAACAGAACCACAATGAAGCACATCATAATAAAATCATTAAAAACCAGAGAAAATATTAAAGCTGCCAGAGGAGAAAATATATTGAATTCAAGGGAACAACAAAAAGAATGGCAGTTGTGGCAGTTGACTTATCATCAGAAATGTAGAAGGAAATAGAATGGCCTCTTAAGTATTTTTTTTTAATAGTCAACCTGAAATTCTATAACCAGCAAAAATGTCCTTTTAAAAAAATGAGGACAAAAGTGAAGTAGCTTTCATTCATATAAAACTGAGAAACTTTTCCACCAGCTGACATGCATGATAAGAAATACTAAAAGGAAGATTTTTAAGCTGAAGGGAAATGATTCTAGATGGGAACTTGAATCTGTAAGAAGGAAAGAAAAGCACTGGAAAATATTGGGAAAAAAATGAAAGATTAAATTATTTAAAAATTAATTTTACAAAAACAAAAACCAATTCTTTGTGAAGTGTGTAACGTATAAGTAAAATGCATGACAAAAATATTACAAAATGCAGGAGAATAAAGGAAATCACATTACTGTAAAATTGTTACATTGTGAAGTATAATTCATTTCATGGTCATCAAGGTAGACTAATAATTTGAGAATGTACATAATAATATCTAGAGTAACCACTAAAAATAATGCAAAGGAATATAGCTAAAAAGCCAATAAAGTCGAAACAATAGAATACCAAGAGTGACATAGCAGAGTTCAGTGAGAAGAAATTTGTTCTTTCTTTCTAAAAGTTTGTAAATTTTTCTCTGTCCTTAAAATTTGAAAATTTAGTATTTCTAGTAGAATGTGGTTTTTCTTTTCTTTTTTAAACCAAAGACAGCACACTGAATCATCATCATCATCTTCTTCTTCCCCTTCTTCCTTCCCCTTCTTCCCCTCTTCCCCCTGCTTTCTTCCCCTCATCCTTTGTCCCCTTCTTCCCCTTCTTTCCATCTTCCTCCCCCCCACCTTCTTCCCCCTCACCTTCTTTCCCTCCTTCTCCCTCCCCTCCTTACCTCTCCCTACCTCTCCTTCTTCCCCCTCCTTTCCCTTTTTCTTTCTCTTCTTCCCCTCCTTCTTCCCCTCTCCTCCTTCTTCTTCCTCTTCCCCCTTCTTCTTTCTCTTCCCCTTCTCCCTCCCTTTTCTTCCTCTTTTCCCCTCCCTCATTCTTTTCCTTTTTACCCACTCTTCTTCCTCTTCCCCCTTCCTTCTCCTCCTCCTCCTCCTCCTCCCCTCTCCCTTCTCCTCCTTCCTCTTCCTTCTTTCTTTTTTTTATATTCCTCCTTGTAATGAAGTAAGTTCTTGAAATCTGACCTCAAGCCTTTAACTCAAGAAAATTGATTTTTGTTGTTTCATTATATCTTCATTTGTTTCTTTTTCTCCTCTTGGAAGTGATTTTATGCTAGTCTTATATTCCCCTTATAATTGTCATTTCTTTGTGTTTTTATCTTTTACTATAAACAGTATGACAAAAATTGACATACTGCAGCAACTTTTAGCCTTTTACCTCTGATTCACAGCAATAAATACATTTTACATAGCAACCCAGTTCACACATATCTAATCAATAAAAAAAATTACAAAACAATATGTACCTTAACTATGTGTGATGCACTGTTTTCTAGTTTAGTCTGTTCTTTTTTTCTATTTTATTTAAAAAGAAAAAAGATGCTAGTTGCTATACATTAAATCAGTGGTTCTCAATTGTGGGCAACTATGCCCCCCCAGGTACATTTGGTGATATCTGGTGACACTTTATTGTCATAACTGGGGTGGGTACTACTGACATATAGTGGGTAAGAGGCCAGAGATGCTGCTAAACATTCTACAATATACAGGGTAGTCCTCACAACAAATTATCTGACCAAATGTCATCAACAGTGCCAGTGTTGAGAAAACGTATACTAAATTGGTTTTACTACTCAATACAGTGGTCCTCAACTCTAGTTTTACATTCATAAGAATCACAAAGGGAGATTGATTTAGGAAGTCAGTGATTAGCTACCTGGTGGTTTTAAAAGTTCTTTGATACTTCGAATGTGTGACCTTGAGCTGGGCACAGTGGCTCATGCCCGTAATCCTAGCACTTTGGGAGGCCAAGACAGGTGGATTGCTTGAGCCCAGGGGTTTGAGACCAGCCTAGGCAACATAAAGAGACCTCGTCTCTACAAAAAATTAAAGAAAAGAAAAAAAAACCTGGTGTGATGGCATGCACCTATAGTCCTGGCTAGACAGGAGATTGAGGCAGAAGGAACATCTGAGTACAGTGGGGATCAAAGCTGCCATGAGCTGTGATTGTGATGCTGCCCTCCAGTCTGGGTAACAGAGTGAGACTCTGTGGCCATGGCAAGCATTCAGTCCTTCTTCTATGTGGTGGTGGTTGGTGTTCTTTATTTAAGTAAAAACCATTTATTATCCAGATAGTTAAGCAGTATGATTTCTATATCTTTACTCAACTTTTTATTTAAATTAATATGTAAAAAAGTCCTTTTGTCAGATTATTCTGTTTTTGAATGTTTGTTGTTAATTAGGTAAATTAAACCACGTTACTAGATTTTATTTCAGGTAAGAATTTTTAGTGGAATTTTTAAGGTTATCACACATGCAGTGTCACCTTATACCACCTAACTATCATATTTAAAGTGCAGTCTAAGCATCATCCCCAGGTAGTTTGAGCACCAGCAGATTTCTTATGATATTGCATTCTAGTGAGCCTGTGTTTCTCTTCAGTGGTAGAAATAAAATTATGCTTATTTTGACCACATAGAAGAGATCATACTTCACAGGTCAGTCTTGTTACAAATAGAAGAGTCTAGCAGGGAACAAGAATAGTTTGCAAAGTTGAGCCGCCTTTGGGTTCCTAGAGTTTGCAGAGGATTGACCTTCAGTGATAGACTAATTATATATGGATTTGAAGATTAGTGAATTTCTCTCCAAATCTAAATATGCTTTCCTCTTACCTGCCAACAGGTACAACTGTAACTGTTTTAAGATTATTTAAGAATCTACCTGTAAGAAAGCAATTTTATTCAACTGCTAAAAAATGTAAAGATGAAATAAAAAAGGTTCAAGATCTCCTCATGAGCTATGGTATTTTGAAACCTGACTTAAGGATTGCTTTTGTTCATAATAAGGTAAGCATTATTGCATTTTTATAAGTTTTTTTCCTACATGCCTCTACAATAAATCAAAAAATTAGCCAGGCATGGTGTATAAGGTTTTTTTTTAATACGGCAGAATAAAAAAAAAAAACAAAACAGTGTATGTTATCTAAATTAGATGTAGGCTGTGGGCTGAATGTTTGTCTCCCACCAAATCTATTTGTTGAAAATGAAAACCTCACTGCCAATGTAATGTTATTAGGACAAGGGGCCTTTGGGAGGTGGTTAGATCATGAGAGCTCCACCGTCATGAATGAGATTCATGCTCTTATAAAGAAAGAGTTTCCTTCTCTCTTCCACTATATGAGGAGGCCACCACATGGTAAAGAGGTGCCATCTATGAACCTGAAAGTGGGACCTTACCAGATATTAAGTTAGAAGGCATCTTGATCTTGGACTTCTTGGCTTCCCAAATTGTTCTTCCCAATTGAGAAATACACTAATTTTGTTTATAAGCTACCTTATTTATGGTATTTTGCTATAATAGAGTATCTTTAATTTGTTACCTAATGTCTATATACAATCTAATTGCACTGTTCATTTCTTAATCGCTGAGATCAGGGATTTCCCCCAGCAGACTTCTGGAAATGGCTTCAGTGTTTCCTTTTATCAGATGCTATGATAGATTCTGAAAATAGAAAGATGAGTAAGACCGTTTTTTTTTTTAAGAATTCACAATTTAATTACATTTTTCACTTTCTAAACTATTTCTTCTTTGGAAGACTTTTTGTTTTTATGAGTTTGTGGGGCACAGGCATAATTTCGTTACATGAATATATTGCTTAGTGGTGAAGTTAGGGCTTTTAGTGTATCTATCACAAGAATAACATCCTTTGTACCTTTTAAGTAATTTTTCATTATCCATTCTTCTCCCTTCCACTGACTCTTTTGAGTGTCCTTTATCTTTCCACATTCTATGCTCATGTGTACACATCATTTAGTTTCCACTTATAAGTGAAAAAGTGTAATATTTGACTTTCAGTGTCTGAGTTATTTCACTTAAGATAATGGCCTCTAGTTCCATCCATGATACTGCAAAAGATGTGATTTTATTTTATTTTTTATGACTGAATAGTATTCCACTGTTATATATACCACATTTTCTTTATCTAGTTATCCCTTAGTGGACACTTAGGTTGGTTCTATGTTTTTGCTGTTGTGAATAGTGCTGCAATAAACATATGAATGTAGGTGTCCTTTTTTGTGTGAGAAAGTAGGATTTATTGATAGGACAGAAAAGCTCCCACAGTGGGAGGGGATCTGATGGGGTTGCCCAGGTGTCTTTTATATATATGATTTGTTTTTCTCTGGGGAGATCCCAGTAGAGGGATTGCTGGGTCAAATGGTAGTTCTCTTTTTAGTTCTTTGAGAAGTATCCATACTGTTTTCCATAGAGGTTGTACTAATTTACATTCCCACCAACATTGTATAAGTATTCCCTTTTCTCCATGGCCTCACTAACACCTGTTTTTTGTGTCTTTTTAGTAATGGCTATTCTGACTGGTATAAGATAATAACTCATTGTGGTTTTAATTTGCATTTCTCTGATGATTATTGAGTTTGAACATTTTTTCATATGCTTTTTGGCCATTTGTATATCTTCTTTTGAAAAATGTATATTCATATCCTTTGCCTAGTTTTTAATGGGATTATTTGAATTTTTTTGTTGTTTTTTGTTTTTAGTTTGAGTCCCTCATAAATTCTGGATATTATTCCCCTTTCAGATGCATTGTTTGCAAACATTTTCTCCCATTCTGCAGGCTGTCTGTTCACTCTGTTGATTATTTCTTCTGCTGTGCATAAGATTTTAAATTTAATTAAGGAAAACTCTACTTTATTTCTTTGCATTTTTTCAAAGCAGGACTGATAAGGGAAGGAATTCATCTTGTTGCTTGATGAATCTTAGAAGAAAGGTTGGTTCACATATTTTATGAATATTCTGTTTTTTGATGAAATTTCACATGGGCATCTTGAAATATGCAATGGATGGAGGGCAGAGCTACATAGACATGGTGAAACTTGATAGGAAGTAGGGAATTAACATTTATTGAGGGCCTACATGATGCCAAGACCTGTGCTGTGCATCAGTCTCCTGTAATCCTCACAGCAACAGCCAAGTGAAATACACCTTATATCAACTTTGCAGTTGTTCTGTGAATGGAACTTGGAGAGGATTAATTCTTTGCCCATTGTTACATAGCCAGTAAATTGTTGAGATGAGTTTTGAAATTTAGCAGGGCTGTGGAGTGCTTTATACTATCCTGTATTCTCTTCCTACTTTAATACTGCTTTACATTTATATAGTTCTTTCTCAGGTTTCAGGGTACTTACAATAACTTTGTGAGGTAGACAGCTTTACCTCTATTTGTGTGGTGAACTTGAACCTCAGAGCAATTCAAGGAATTGTTTTCGATTTTATAGTAATAGTCCTCAGATTAGGACCTTCTTTTTTTTGATCCAGTTTTTTTCCTACTCTGTCTTTTTATTGTCAAGAAGATTGCTTATTAAATCAAGCCATGGTGGAATATTTTTTTATCAAAATCTTTAATTGTTTAAAAAAACTAGAAAGAAAAAAATTAAGACCAGTCAGCCACCTGTTCCTGCTGGCCTAGAGCTCAACCAAATGATACCTTGAGATTACTTCCAGCTCTACCATGCTATGTTTCCTTGCGATGTTGATGGATGGAGGCTCAACCTACTCATACCTCTTGATACAGCAGACATTTAATAATAAAATTTTGATTTGCCCCCAAGTTAAGAAAAGTCCAAGAACTGAAAAAACATAATAACTAAGAAGGAAAAACATATGAAAAAGGAAATATATAAAGAGAAATATGAATTATGCATTTGTAAAAGAAAAGCAAGTACTACTAAAGAGAATAAGAAAATAGATCAAAACAAGATTATTGCTTTATGTCATGAAAATGAGTATATCAGAAATATTTGAGATGGTGTGAGAATTCTTGTTATTCATTTAAAGTCAAATATATATCTTCTAGTTTTTTTGATAAATTTATAACATTTTCCCAACCAATGTAAAATGATCAAAGTAGGCATTTTCTTTTGAGAATGGAAAGCAGTGTTTTTAAATGTACTAAGTTTTATTATTTTTAGAAGACACTGTGTTAGAATTTATAGTGAGCAAACATAATTCCCTCTATGGTCATCAGTAAATCCCAGAGAGATTGGTGAGAGCGTTAATGTCATGAAAGTAATAAAAGATTATCAAAAATCTTTCAGTAAGGTTAAGTATTAGCAATTATTAAACAGAAATTATAGACCCTACTGTCATCCTTTTTCTTTTAGACATGGCTACTTTCATCATTCTTTATGTGCTTTTGTATGGAATTTTTTTGTCTTTGCTTAAAATTTAAATGACAATATTGGTGTCTTATCTTTTTTCTCCCATTAGAAACAATCATATTGCATATAATATGAGAAGTACTATTGCTATTTTGATAACTTGGATTAGATAGTGTTCCTTCTTTTTATGAAGGTTTAACCTGCCAAGACATTCTTTGAATACTGATAATGTTGATGTTCTTGCCAGTATGGTTATGTTAGAAAGAGGTATTTTTCTTCTTTCATCACCATGTTCCTTGAAAGCATATTGAATAATGAGACAGCCAAAGGGAAATAATTTACAAGTGGATTCAGTGAGTTTATTTAAAGTAGCTATTATGTGGAGAATTGCTAGAGCCATTCCTTAGATGGGCACTCCAAATTTCAGCTTTAGTTGTAATAACTGAATATCTATGAGGTCCTTTTATTTATGTTTTTATTTATATAGTTATTTCCCAGAATTGTTTTTCTCAGTGTTTTTCTCTTTGTGGTGGTGGCTAAAGATTTGGTTTATAAACTGAAGGTAAATAAATGACACCTTATAATCTATATCCCCTTTATTCATGATACTCTCTTTGTTCACTGTATCCTTACTCAAGTCATTTTGAATGTCCCAGAATTGTTTCAGCTGTGCTATGAGGAATCAAGGTCTTTTGCCACAGTTGGGCCAGTGTTAAAGGGTCACCTCTCCTCCCCTAATCCCAGCCAAGGTTGTGGAGGCAGTGTGATCAAAGAGAGATTCCTATTTGGGACTGTGGCTCAAATGTCCCTTCATTATGAAGAAATTATTCTAGTGCCAATGTGGAAAGTTTGGGTGGACTTCATTTTATTTTATTTTAATTAATGAAGGTGGACATCTTTTCAGATGTATTTTAAGATTAGCTTGGGGCTTAAATCAATCATTTTGTTTGGTTTTGGTTTTTATTCTACCTACAAATTAATGATAATGAACTTATTAAATGGTTCTCAGGTTTTCTTCTTTGTTGTATTAATTTTTTTTTACTTTTCACCTAAATTATGTGAAATATTGGAAAGATGAAACACACTTTAAGTTCTCATGTTTTCTGGTATACAACTCACTGAAGTCTTCCATTGTCCTCCAGCAAGACTTAGTTATTCAGGAATAACTCAACTGTTCCCATTACATTTTTCACATATTTTTATATATCGTTTTGCTTCATTGGCAGTGATTTGCATTCTGGCTTCCCTCTGTAACAGCCTCTTCTGAGAAGGGTGGGCTACATCTAACTCAACCTGTGCTCCTCTTACAACTCAGTGAGGTACAAGGTACATGAATTGGGTAGTGTTAAAGTCAAAATATGTAAATGTAAGAAGCACCAGTTTAAAACACTCTGGCTTCTTTCAAACCTTTTTTTGTAATATTTATTTATATAATTAATCCATTTCAGTTCCCCAGTGACCTTTTAGATTTTTACTGATTTGTATTCATATATACTATCCTAGTATATTTACTTTCCTGGAAGCAAAGTTAGTGGTATGTCTTCATTAGAGCTAATTTGGAACTATATAAAGACTTTCTGGGGCTGGAACAGTGGAGAGGAGAATGCCTAACAGGGACAATTTCTAAGAGCTATCAATTTAATATATTTTTGTTTCAGCTAACTTAGTCAAATAAGATCACATAATTCACATAATTGTTACTTTACTGTATACTTATTTATCCTGACATATTTCTTTATTCCAACTTTGTATATTTCTCTTCTGATCAATAATACCTATCAGGGAATCATGTACAAATTTAACTTTGATTTTTTTTTTTTTTTTTTTTGAGTTGGAGTCTCACTCTGTACCCTTTGAGATCAGACCAATGAAAGTTGATCAAATGATTTCTAAGGCTCTTTTCAGCTAAAATTCTTTGTTTTTGTTTTGTTTTGTTTTTTGAGTTGGAGTCTCACTCTGTCACCCAGACTGGAGTGCAGTGGCCGCTCCCAGCCACCGCATCCTCGACCTGCTGGGCTCTGGCGATCCTTCTGCCTCAGCCTTCCAAGTAGCCGAAATTACAGGCGTACGCTACCGCGCCCGGCTAATTTTTTTAGTTTATTGTAGAGATGAGGTCTCACCTCCCCAGGAGGGTCTTGAACCCGCGGGCTCAGGCAATCCACTCACCTCAGCCTCCCAAAGGTGCGGGATTATAGGCTGAGCCACCGAGCCCGGCTAAATTCTTTGATTTTTAAGACTGTCCATATATATTTTGAACACTTCATTTCTTTCTTGCAAAATTGGAAGATCATATTTCTGTCACTTAGAAGTATTGCTGAGTTGATTCATACATCAAATCAAAATAATAGGAGGTAGAAGGTACTGCAATAAGCATGCAGATACAATATGCAGATGTCTTTCCAACATACTGATTTTCAACCTAAGTGCCCATCTATTGAATGCATAAATAAAACGTGGAATATATGTACAATGGAATAATATTTAGCCATAAAACAGAATGAAATCTGGTCATTAGCAGCTACATGAATGAACTTGGAGGACATTATGTTAAGTGAAATTAGCCAGACACAGAAAGACAAATACCATGTGATTTGTCTCAGTAATACAGTATTATGTATGGGATCTTAAAAAGTTGAGTTTGTAGACATAAGAAGTACAACAGTGGTTACCAGAGGCTGAGAAGGAGAGAGGAAGTAAGGAACTGCAGACGTTGTTCAGTGGTTACAAAGTTACAGTTAGGCAGGAAGAATAAATTTTGGTGTCTGTTACACAGTGGGGTGACTACAGCAAATAGCAAGGTATTGTATACAAAGGGCAACCCCCCAAAAAAAACTGGAATTATTTTCTGAAGGGTGGGTCCTTTGCTGTACAGGCTTTCCCCACTGGGTAAGTGTTCTAGGAACCCATAGGCATCAGTGTGCCAGCTAGTGTTGTAAGAGGCTCCATTTGGCTTCAGTGAATTTTTTGGGGAGATTCTTTCAACGCGTTTGCCCATTTCTTGAAGTGCACCTGCCTGCACCGCACTGATTGTTTAGCAGTTTTTGACCAAAAATGGCATGGCCCCAAGCCATGCGCTTTCTATTCACCTGATCTCACTCTGAGCGACTTTTTTTGATTTCCCTGGATGAAAAAGTCCTCAAAGGGAAACATTTGCTGATGTGAAGGGGTGAAACAAAAAACAGCAGAAGCACTAAAAGGCATTAAAATTGACAAGTTCAAACAAATACTGATGAGCAATAGAAAAAGCATCTTGATAGGTGTGTTATGTCAAACAGAAAGTACTTTGATGGTAACTGAAGTTTAAACATGTAGGAATAAATACACAATTTTTTCTAAATAAATTCCAGGGTTTCTTTGGGTCCCTCTCGTATTTTAATATAGCTAGAAGTATTTTGAATGCCACCATAAAGAAATGGTAAGTACTTAAAATGATAAGGTGATTACTTTGATTTTATTATTAGACTGTGTATACATGCGTTAAAACATCACATTGTACCCCATAAATATATATAATTATTATGTGTCAATTATACAATTTTTAAAAATTAATGTTTTAAACACTATATTACAGAGTTCACTGGTAAACAGTTCAGTTCACTGTAATAAAGCACTCCACGATGTATCTCTGAAGAAACATGCTCAGGTTTAGCTTTTCTACCTGCATACATAGGCTCCTCACAATAAGGCACAGTGGTATTAAAAAAAATTAAAAAGAATATTCTAAACAGTAGATTTCAGAGTCCACTGTTTGGTAAACACTTAAATGCACTGTAATAAAGATGCTTACAATGCATCACTGAAGAAACATGGCCCAGATTTAATTTTTCAACCTGGATAGGTAAAGCCTTCACACTAAGGCTATAAACACAACATTAAGGAACATCATTAAAAAGTATGTTCTGGCCAGGCTAGGTGGCTCAGTCTGTAATCCCGTGCTTTGGGAGGCTGAGGTGAGTGGATTGCCTGAGCCTGCGGGTTTGAGTCCCACCTGGGCAACTTGGCGAGACTTTGTCTCTACAAAAAATCAAAAATTAGCCGGGCGTCGTAGCGTGCGCCTGTAGTTCCAGCTACTTGGAAGGCTGAGGTGGAAGGATTGCCAGAGCCCAGCGGGTCGAGGCTGCAGTGGCCAGAGCGGCCACTGCACTCCAGTCTGGGCGACAGAGTGAGACTCCAGCTCAAAAAAAAAAAGTATGTTCTAAACACTTAATTACAGATTGGCAAACAGTTTTCAACTCACTGTAATAAAGCAGCTCAAAATACATCTCTGAAAAAATAAAGGGAGGTAAGATTCCTAGATCTTTACCTCTGCAAAGACCAAGGAAAATCTTTATCCTTTTCCAAGTCTTTTAGCAAATAGTGTTTTTTTGTTTTTTTTTTATCCTGTCTACCTCCCATTTTATCTTCTTTTTAAAAAAATTTTTTTAAATTTTATTTTAAAGATGTGGGGTACAATTCAGGATTAGGTATACAAGTGGTCATCGTATAGGTAAAGTTTGGGCCTCCATTTTATCTTTACGTGGCCCCAAGAGTCTGAGTGGATTGCCAAGTGACTGTAATGTTGAATTTAGTAGAGCATGAATTGAACTTCAGATCTTTCACTTTTTAAAGCAACATTCATACTCTCTTGCTGTAGCTCCCTCACACATACTAGATACAGAGCCTGGAGTAGGTACTTTGGAAAATCTGTGTTATGACGTGTGCTCTGAAAGAGGTTACAATGTAGGTGAGGAGATAAGATAGGAAAGTGTATGAACATTTAAATATACCGTAGATCCTTTCTTTGCCCCAAACCGCACCTGCTCCATAATTTCAGTGTTAAGTATTTCTTCTCTAACCACCACCTCCTGTCTCCATTCCTTGCTCCAGCAATTGTTAGACTCTGTTAAACCTATGATCCAGTGATCCTACTGCCTTTTAACTCTTCTTGTCCCCTGGTGTTCTTAGGTCTCTCCTTATCTTGCCTTAATTTTGTAGTCCATCATTATCATCCTTCTCTTGGTCACTCTCAGTTGTCTTACTCCTTTCTCTCTTAATTGTACTTATTTGACCAAATCCTGGTTAAATCCATCTCTTCATCGTCTTGGTACCTGAACCAGTACACAGGGAAAGAAAACACACACCTGTGCTGATGAGTACCACTTTAAATTGGTAGCAAAGCAGCAAGTATCGCTCTCATACTCAAGACATTTCCCTCTCCTTTTGGTTGGGAGACTCCTAGAAAGTCACAAAAAAGATGGTTGAGTTTAGATGATTGACAGGTGAGTATTACAAATTGAGTGGAGTAGGAACAACCTGTAAAAGTGATCTCATCTAGGACCCCCACGTGGGTGGATCATAAGGAGTTTCTATTATAGCAGAGTTTGATAATGTTTATTAATGAATCAAGATCATTCTAGGTAAAGAAATAGTATAAACATAAAAGACGAAGGCAGGAAAGTGGAGAGTACACTTAGATGTAGTGAATGAATCTATGTAGATGAGTTGGTATTTCATATAAGTGAATAGAGGAAGACAAATCCAGAAAGATAATATGAGGCTAGATTATAAAGGGTCTTAAAAAGTAGGCTGAATTTTTTTAATAATAGAAAATTGGGAGTTGTTAAAGCCTTTTGAGTGGGGAGATGACTGATCAAGATGCTACCTAGACAATTAGTTTGGCAGTAGTCTACAGGGAGGAGCAGGAGAGACTATAAACATTTAGGAAGCTGTTACAGAATTATAGGCTCTGAGGGCCTGAAATTAAGACACACACATTGAGCAAGGAAAGCACAAAATGTTTGTGATTGCCATAAAAGGAAGAATCAGTGGGACTAGTTGACTATCTGCAGGTAGAAAATAAAGAACAGAAAAGGTTTGGAGATACCTGATTTATTTAACTTCATGCCTTGAAAAATGACAACACAACATCCTTTTGTTAAATGCTGAGTGCATGCAGCTGACTTTGCCCTATAATATATAGTCACCTTCACAAATGTCACATAATTTTGATTTCATTCCAAAAAGCTTCTAGAAACACAAAACTTTTTTTTTTTTTTTAAGACTGAATAGTCTTCCATTGGGTATACATACAACATTTTCTTTATACATCAATTCATTGATGGACACTTAGGTTGATTCTATATCTTAGTTATTGTGAATAATGCAGCAATGAACATGAGAGTGTCTCTACACTCTCTTTGATAAACTCTTGACATACTAATTTCATTTCCTTCGTATATACATTCAGCAATGAGATTGCAGGATTATATGATAGTTCTATTTTTAATTTTTTTAAAAGACAAGGTCTTGCTCTGTTGTCCAGGCTAGAGTGCAGTGGTGAAATCACAGCTCACTGCAGCCTCAACCTACTGAGCTCAAGAAATCTTCCCACCTCAGCCACCTCAGAGTAGTTAAGGCTACAGGCATGCACCACCACACTTGGCCAATCCTTTATTTTTTTGTAGAGATAGGGTCTTGATATCTCCCAGGCTAGTCTTGAACTCCTGGGCTCAAGGCATTCTCCCATCTCGGCGTCCTAAAGCATGGAGGTTACAGGCATTAATCACTGTTCCTGGACTTTTTATTTTTAATTTTTTGAGGAAACTGTATATTGTTCTCCATAATGGCTATACTACTTAACATTCCCACCAGTAGATTGGAAATTAAAAGTTCCTTTTTCTTCACATCTTCTCCAACACTTATCTTTCATCTTTTTAATAATAACCATTCTAACAGGTGTGAGATGGTATTTCACTGGGGTTTTAATTTCATTTCTCTGATTTTGAGCATTTGTTCATATATCTGTTGGTCATTTGTACTTTCTTTTGAGAAATATCTACTCAGATCATTTGCTCATTTTTAATCCGATTATTTGCTTTTTTACTATTGAGTTGTTTGAGTTCTTTATATATTTTGACTATCAATCTTTTATCACATGTATGACTTGCAAATATCTTCTCCCATACCATTTGAAAGACTTAATTTTAAATGACTTCATAGAATCAGAAATGTGAAACAGAGTTACATGATTTCAAGGATAAAATGAAAAGGCCCCAAATATCATTAAAAACTGGGCTAGTTTGGCACGGTGTCTCACGCCTGTAATCCCAGCACTTTGGGAGGTGGAGGTGAGAGGATTGCCTGAATCCAGGGGTTCAAGACAAACCTGAGCAACTTGGCAAGACCTCGTCTCTACAATAAATCAAAAAATTAGCAGGGTGTGGTGGCATGCGCCTGCAGTTCCAGTTACTTGGAAGGCTGAGGCGGAAGGATCGCCTGAGTTCAGTGGGTCGAGGTGCAGTGGCCACGAGCGTGCCACCACACACCAACCTGGGTGACAGAGTGAGACTTCAACTCAAAAAAAACAAAAAACAAAACTGAGCTGGAGTGCTGGGCGCAGTGGCTAATGCCTGTAATCCTAGCACTTTGAGAGGTAGAGGTGAGAGGATCATCAGTCCAGGGGTTCAAGACCAGCCTGGGCAACTTGGCAAGACTTCGTCTCTACAACAAATCAAAAAAATTAGCAGGGCATGGTGGCACACACCTGTGGTTCCAGCTACTTGGAAGACTGAGGCAGAAGGTTCACCTGAGTCCACCAAGTCGAGGCTGCAGTGGCCATGAGTGTGCCACTGCACTCCAGCTTGGATGATAGAGTGAGATTCCTACACAAAAACAAAACAAAACGGAGCTGGCACAATCAATAAAATAAATTGAGGAGAAATATAAATTCACCATGGAAATCAAGGCTACATTGGAAGCAGTAAAAAGGCAGACAGGCCCTGCTCACATACAGTCAAGAACAAGAAGAAACACTTGAGAAGGTTGAGAAAAATAAATGAAAAAGAACAAAGAATTTAAAAGAATTAGAGAGAAAAGTATAACTTTGGAATACAGAAAAAGAAGATCTGACATACTCCTAATAGATGCCCTCAAGGATACCGAGTAGATAGAAAAGGAAAAAAAAAAAATCCAAAGAAATAATTCAAGAAAAAAAAAGTTGAGATACAAATAAGTTTTAGATTTTGACTTCTAGTTTGTCTTCAGTCAGTGGCACATCAAGGACAGCAGGTGAGCGGTGGGGGTGGTTTGTCCAGATTGTAAGGCTGAAATTTTGGACTCTTATTACATATGTAGTATTTTTTTTAACTTTTAAGTTTTATTTTAAAGATGTGGAGTACCATTCAGGACTAGGTATACAAGTGGTCATTGTACAGGTAAAGTTTGGGCCTCCCTTTGATTCCCACTTTGCCTGGTTTGAGATCAGGTACACTTATTGATGTTATGTTCCCCTAACCCCCACCTGGCAGTATCTTGCTACTGCCAATCCCTTTCTTATAGTACTATGGCAAATGTTCAGGGTCCACTTATGAGTGAGAATATGTGGTATTCTTTTCTTTGTTTCTGTGATCGATCACTGAGTACAATTGACTCTAAATCCATTCAAGTTGCCGTGAAGTTCATATGTTTGTCTTTCTTTATGACTTGTGTAATATTCCATTGTGTATACATACCACATTTTTTTATCCAGTCCAGTTTCAGTGAGCAGCATGGATGGTTCCATGTTTTTGCTATTGTAGAAACACAAAACTTTTAAAGTGAAATTGTTATTGTATCATTACAGAGTTGTTAGTCAGTTTAGAGAAAAGAGCCAATCAACTGCAGGCTGGATATTATTTGTTAGCTCTAAAACTTGTTGCTTGCTCAAAAAAAAAAAAAAAAGTCCCAGAAGTAGAGGAATAAAGAACCATATTGTTGGGACATTTGCCTTAACAAAATAGGATGTTAGGGAAGGGAAATACCATCAAATAAGTACTAGGGAGCAAGATGTTGGGAGTGGTGGAAACTCAGCATCTGGGGATTTGGTCTGAATCTGAAGGAGAACAACTGAAGAACCACAAGGAGGATGGAGTTTCAATGCAGAAGAGATGGTTGGGGTGGTTTGGT
Source organism: Carlito syrichta (assembly GCF_000164805.1). Classification (NCBI taxonomy): domain Eukaryota; kingdom Metazoa; phylum Chordata; class Mammalia; order Primates; family Tarsiidae; genus Carlito; species Carlito syrichta. The sequence continues at coordinate 345,361 of NW_007252895.1, read as the reverse complement.
GCTGAGTAAGTTATGGAGAGGTAGCAGCAATTCTAGAGAAGAAAAATGTGATGAAAAATGAAGTGTAATGAATAAGATATTCTATTAAATGAGAATAAAGAGTAAAGCCTGAAATCAAATACTGTATTGCTATAAAGCAATAGCAGCTTGAATTACAAATAACATTGTAAAATTTAAAATGGTAGAAATGGATAGTTGCCTCAGGGTTCCAAGATTAAAAAACTGATCAGCAAGGGTTTTCTATAAACAGTATAAAGAAGTACAGATGATATGGAGGCAGAGAGAAGAGGACTTCAAATTTTGTCATGTTTACCTAATTTTAGGGCTGTTTGAAAGGTAGGCAATGAATTCTGGAAGACCAGTTATTGTGATATTTGCATTTTAATTTTAATAGTAGTCTCCAGTCCTCAAACATCTTATTATGTATTGTAAGTTAGAACTGCAAAACAGATACTATTCTGCTGAGCAGATCCTGAATATCAAGACCAACTATTTCTCTCTGCCTACTTTGTTTTGAAAACAGGGCAAATATGTTATACATTTTAATGTAGCAGTTGAGCAAGAGACTTTTGGGCCACATGTTCTCATACCAGGAGAGAAAAGGGATGGTTATAAAATTCATCTACAAGATTTAAAAACACACATTGGCTTCTTTTTTTCTTCTTCGTTTTCTGTGGGAAATTTGAATAAACTTACTGTTTGATTTGCTCTTGTCACATAGTTTTGAAGACCTGTTTTTATAGTTAACAATGACCTGTATTTAAGTTAAAGCTTAAATATAGGTTATAACTAATATAAGAAACCAAATTTGTTTCCATTAGTTAATTAAATATAGTTAGCTAAGATAAGAAGCAAATTTGCTTTCAGTTGGGTAATTAAAAATTTCATGTATATCAGCTGATGATTTTACATTAGTCTCTGCTTATAAACTCTGAGTATTATATTGATATTGTTCTTTTAAAAAATCTGAACCCAACTCTTCGCCTGCTGGGAAAAAAACCCTATAATGTATAACTATGTGAGAGACATGTCTTATAGTATGGGAATATCTTCTAATTATTTTTTCCTTTATCTGCTATATTTAGAAAGTGCTTAAATCTTTCATATATAGAAATATTTGAGGAAAAATATATTACTACAGGACTTTCAGAGACTACCATAAATCTTCTTTCATCCTTAGGAAGGACTTACTTTACTACATTTCAAGAAAATAGACTAGAGTTAGACAAGCATAGTCTTAAATTCTGACCTTGCATATTACTACTAACTGGCTGTTACCTGTCTATGCCTCAGTTTCTCCTTTAAAATGGAATATTTGTACCTATCTTACAGAATAAAATAAGAGAAAGCATTCTTAGCACAGTGCCTGCCACATGAGTATTCACAGCAATGTTAATGCTGCTGTTATTGATGTTGTGATTATTATTATAATCTGGTTAGATTAAAAAATTATCAGAAAAGGTAGCCTTAGAACTGATTCTTGAGAAAGACGAGGTGGGCAAAAGTATTCAAAGCAGGGAGAACAGCACGCACAGTGTCAAAGAGTCATCAGAGATAGGAAAAGCTAGTCTAAGAAAAGAGAAGCTAAGGCTAGAAAAGAGGAGCTAAGGCTAGAAAAGTTGCATAGGGCCAAGTTGTGAAGGACCTTATATACCTTACATGAGAATGTATACTTCTTGCCAAGTGACCAAAAGGGAGCCAAATAAGGAATTTTAGTAAAAAACTAACAAGTAAGGGAATTCTCATGGCGATTGGAGGATGGCCCAAATGATGTTTAGTCTGCGTTTAAGACTTTGGAAGCTGATTCCATTGTCTGGTCAGGTATACAGGGAATGGAGAAGAGGGTCAAGACAAGAAAAACATTTTTGGTGTAGGTAAGACAAACTTTGATTACCAAATGGAAATATTCTTTCTTGTTTTTAAAGATTGCAATGGAACCGGGCTCGGTGGCTCAGCCTGTAATCCCGCGCCTTTGGGAGGCTGAGGTGAATGGATTGCCTGAGCCCGTGGGTTCGAGACCCGCCTGGGCAGCGAGACCTCATCTCTACAATAAATCAAAAAATCAGCCGGGCGTGGTAGCGCATGCCTGTAATTCCGGCCGGGCGTGGTAGCGCATGCCTGTAATTCCGGCTACTCGGAAGACTGAGGCGGAAGGATTGCCGGAGCCCAGCAGGTCGAGGCTGCAGTGGCTGGGCGACGGAGTGAGACTCCAACTCAAAAAAAAAAAAAAAGGATTGCAATGGAATGAGTCCCTACAACCTCCCTTTGAAAGTCATGCAAAGATTAACTGTATGCCTTTATATTTTTATAATTTAAGTTTTTTTTTAATAGATCCTACCTTTATGTAGTTCAAAACCAAAAAGTTTGAAAAGGTAAAGTGAAAAAAGTAGTCTCATCTTTGTCATCAGCCAGGCTCCTATAAACTTCCCCTTCTATAGGTAAAATGTCTATTAATTTCTTTGTAACCTTCAGGAAAAATAATTATGAATGTTCTATTTTTTAAAAAGAATGTAAAGTAAGAAATATTTAAATAAAGTGAAAATAAGAGGTTTTGTTTTGATTTTTAGAGAAAGGGTCTCACTCTGTCATCCAGGCTGGAATGCTACGGCATGATCATAGCTCACTGCAGCACTGAACTCTTGGGCTCAAGCAATCCTCCCACTTCAGCATACCAAGTAGCTGGGACAACAGGTGTGTGCTACATGCCCTGCTAATTTTTTAATTTAAAAAAAAATTTTTTTGTTGAGCTGGGGTCTTATTATGTTGCCCAGGCTGGTCTCAAACTTTTGGTCTCAAGCATTTCTCCCACCTTGGCCTCCCCAAGTGCTGAAATTTTAGGCACGAGCCACCACACCCGGCCTAAAAATAAGAGATTTGAGAACTCAGAATTGTGCTGAGTAAATTTTACCAAGTAGAATCAATTTTGAAAGTCTGAGGCTGCTTAGCAACAATCAGATCATATTAATGTTTATTATGACAATAGAAGGTTATATTATTAACAGTGGTATCGAGGCTGGGCATGGTGGCTCATACCTGTAATCCCAGCACTTAGGGAGGCCGGGGTGAGAGAATTGTTTGATCCTAGGAGTTCAGTACCAGATTGGGCAACATAATGAGACCGCATCTCTACAAAAAATCATCAGATTAGCCAGGTTTGAGTGTCTGTAGACATAGCTGTTTGAGAGACTGAGGCAGAAGGATCACCTGAGCTCAGGAGGTTGAGGCTACTGTGAACATGATTGTGCCACTGCAGTCCAGCCTGGGTGACAAAGTGAGATCCTGTCTCTAAAACAGAAAAAAACTATAGTATTGATATTGTGTGAAATAATCCATACATTTGTACTGGATTTAAAACATTTGGTCATGTCTTAGTGATAAACTACTATATGTAATATAGTTGCCATAATCTAATGTAGAAAAAAAATTCCCCCTTTTAAAATTGTGTTTGTTACCCCTGTGCTTTTCTGAATTGGAGTCAGTACAAATACCTAACCAGACATAAACAGCAATAGATGTAGGTCCTGTTATATTAACTTATAAGACTTTGGAAGTAGTTTAAACTTCTGACTTTTAAGAAATTCCAATGTGAGCTTAGTACATCTATGCATATAATTTGCAAGATAAGTTTGGCTGTACTTTTGGGAAATAATGTATACTCTTTATTTCACATTCTAGAAAGAGTTATCTTTGCTCAAGCAGTCTTACTAGCATTGCATTTTTCAATTAATTGTGTATCATTTATGTGCAATGTACCTTTCACTAGTTTCACAAACTGCCTTTACAGTTGAGGTTTATTTACCACTTGAATATTGAGTATTCTCATCTAACTTCATTTTCTTCAGATAGTATATGTCAAGAAGGTAGGAATAGGGGCAAGATATATTTGGCTAACTTCAATCAAACCTAAGATGGTGTGCATGTAATAATATATTTTTGATTGAGGTGTTTTTGCACTGTCATCATACTGACTAGAGTCAGATTCTTAGTTGGCACATTCAGATGCTCCAACTTTGTGTGACCTAGATAGAAAACATGGAGTTTTGTGTGTATTTTTAGCACGTTAAGCTTTCGGCCTAAGGGCAACATTTATTAAAAACTTTAGGAAGTGAAAAGAAAATCTCTGTTTTTGAAAATATAGAATTGATGAAACTGTACAGAAAGCAAGCTGAAAACTTTCTATAAAAAAAGTCATTAAAAATTCAGTTTATTCTGGATTCCCAGTTTTTAGTCATCACATTTTGTAGTTTAGTTCTTTAATGATGAGTTCTCTTTTGCCTAGTAGTGAATATTTTACTTGTTGCAGACCACTTTATGGCTTATTGCTAACCCAAGTGTAACTAGTTTAGAAAATGCTCTTAAATTCGCCCCCTTGAACTGACACAGTAATTGCCTAGTGTGAAATAATGCTCCAAGACTCCTAGCAGTGTTTACTTTAAAATAAAATCACATTGCATAGTTCTCATGTTTCACAGCTTTTCTAGAACCCATTTCCTGAAGTGATCTTTTTACAGTTCTGTATACTAACTATTCAGCAGGTCAAGCAGTGAAATAGCATCCTTGCATTAATCAGCAGCTAAGATTTATATCTGTAGCTAAGGCATCATTCGAATATAAACTAAAATAAACAATATGGTGCTTATATTAGTAGTACCACAGGCTTTATTTTCAGCACAGGAATTTTAAAACACTAGCCTTTTGGAAATACTTTCTTGAATACTTTATTTTAAAGATATATCAATATCAGAGAGCTAGTATTGCTTAAAAGAGGTACAATTTTTTGTGAATAAGATTTTATTGCTTAACTATGCCTTGTTATAAGGAACCTCTGATGTGGAAAGTATGAAGCAGGGGAAATTTCATTCCTATATAGTTGCAGATTCTTCAGAACCTGATTTACTTTCTGTTATTTTGAATATTGTTTCTGAAATCCCTAGCTACTGGCTAGCTTAAAACAATAGCCATAATAGAAGAAGCCAGCACTGCTTTGCCTTTTTAGAGGCTTAAGTGCACATGTAGGCAAAGATTACCCTTTGACAGTTGTTCAAAAAATTAGACATAGAGTTACTATGTGACCCAGCATCTCCACTCCTAGGTATACACTCAAGAGAAATGAAAACATATGTCCCGCAAAAACTTGGATGTGAATTTTTATAGCAGCATCATTTATAATAGCCAAAAAGAGGAAGCAACTCAAATGTTCATCAATTGAAGGATAATTCAAATATATATCCAAACAACAGACTGTCTCATTCAACTAGTAAAAGGAATGAAATACTGATATAACATGAATAAAGCTTGAAAATGTTATGCTAAGTGAAAGAAGGCAGTTACAAAAGACTACTACATAGTGTATGATTCTGTTTGTATGAAATACCCAAAGTAGGCAAATTTTATAGAGACAGAAAATAGGAGTCATTGCTAATGGATACACGATTCTTTTTTGGAGTGGTAACATTGTGGTAAGATTAGCTTGTGATGGTGGTTGCACAGCTCTGTAATTAACTCCAAACCATTGAGTTGTAAACTTAAAATGGGTGAGTTGGCTCTCTCCACTGTTTGAAGGCACAGCAGGGAGGCAGCCATCTGCAAGGCAGGGATAGGAGTCTTGTGGGAACCCAACCATGCTGGCATCCTGATCTTAGAGTTCCAACTTCTAGGACTGCGAGAAAATAAATGTCTAGTGTTTAAGAAAAAAGAAAGGGGGAGGGGGTAAATTGTATGTTATATGAATTTTACCTTAGTAAAACTGTTATATTACAGCTGGGCATGGTAACTCACACCTGTAATCACAGTACTTTAGGATGCTAAGGCGGGAGGATTGCTTGAGCCCAGGAGTTTAAGATAAAAATTTTAAAAAAGGCAAGAGGATGGCCTGAGCCCAGGAGGTGGAGCCATGATTGTGTCACTGCACTCCAGCCTGGGCAACAGAGTGAGACCCTGTCAAAAACAACAACAACAAAACTTTATATTAAAAAGAAAGAAAGAGTTGGACACAGTGGCTCATGCCTGTAATTCCAGCACTTTGGAAGGTGGAGGCAAGAGGATTGCCTGAGCCCACAGATTGGAGACCAGCCTTGGCAACTTGGTGAGACCTCGTCTCTACAGTAAATCAAAAAATTAGCTTGGTGTACTGGCACATACCAGTAGTTCCAGCTACTTGGAAGGACTGCCTGAGCCCAGCAGGTCAAGGCTGCAGTGGCCATGAGCATGCTGCTGCACTGCGCCCTAGGTGACGGAGTGAGACTCCAACTCAAAAAAGAAAAGAAAGAAAGGAAAAGAGATTGCTTTGGATCTCTTAAAGAAGTGGACAAAGACTATAATTTTTAACAGGTCTAGCGGTGTAACAACCAGTTCTTAATCTTTAAAAACAAAGAGCTAGTTTTCAACTCTACTGGGGTTACTCTTCCTTAGAAAAAAGTATTTGTTTGTGCATCCCTTTAACACATGAGTGTTTAATGGGCCCTACTGGGTGTCTAGCAGTGTTCTTGGTACCAGGGATTCAATGCTGAACAAGCTGAACTCATCACCCTCCTGCCACCAAACCAGCTTTTCTGGGTTTCCTGTCTTGGTAAGTGATGCTAGTATCATTCCCATTTCCCGGGTCTGAAGACTGGGAGGTGTAGATGGTTCTTCCTTTTTTTTTTTTTCCCCACATGTAGTCATTCATCAAACCACAGCAAGACTATTTCATATCCCTTATTCTGTCCCTATCTTTTCTTTCCCTCTTACCAGTGTGTTAGCCAGGTGATTCTTCACCACAGTGTGTTTATATTGGTAAAGTACTAATGTTTGCAAATAGTTTTTATCTTAAAGAAAAACTAGAAGAATAGTCCTGTAAATATCACTTTCACCGATTTGCATTCCACTGAACTTTTACAAGTGGAAGAGAAAGCAGTAGTATTAAAGCTAGTGCACCAGAAATTACAGTCCACAGATCACCTGTGAAAATATTTTGTGAATGTAAATGTCATCCATTTTGCATGTTTTCAGTACAAGTTGAGAACCTCTGAGTTGGTTAAATACAGTTACACTTTATAAAAATCCATATTGCTGAAGTTTCAGTTCTCATTAAGTCATTCTTGCCAAAGATTTCTGACATCCATATCTGATCATGGTAGTCTCCCAGTGACTCTGCATTGCACGTAAAAGAAACTATCAAGTACTTTGCATGGTATGCTGGATATTTATGATTTTGCTTCTGTCTGTCTGGCGTCATCTCCAGCAAGGCTTTCTCTCCATACTTTCATGCTTTTGCATGTGCTGTTCTGTTTGTCAGGAATGTGCTTCCTGTGATTTGTCTGAGAGGCAAACTACTTCTTTGAAATCTCATCACACATGGGGCTTTTCTGTGCAGCTGACTTAATTTTCTTCAACAGTACTCCCATTGTGTTTTTTAATAGTTTTCATAATATATTATAATCGCCTTATATATCTTGGTTTTGTTTTATGTTTTTAGCTCCTTAAGAACTAGTACCATGCCAGATGCGGTGGCTCACACCTGTAATCCCAGTACTTTGGGAGATCGAGGCCCAAGGATTGCTTGAGCCCAGGAGCTCAAGACCAGCTTAGACAACATAGAGAGACCTCATCTCTACAAAAAAAAAATCAAAAACTTAGCTGGATATGGTGGCATGCGCCTGTAGTCCCAGCTACTTGGGAGGCCAAGGTGAGGAAGGATCGCCTGAGCTCAGGAGGTCAAGGCTTCAGTGAGCCATGATTGTGCTACTGCACTCATGCCTAGGCAACAGAATGAGACCCCGACTCAGAAAGCAAAAAACTAGCCGGGCTCGGTGGCTCAGCCTGTAATCCCATGCTTTGGGAGGCCGAGGTGAGTGAATTGCCTGAGCCCACGGGTTCGAGACCCGCCTGGGCAACTTGGCAAGACCTCATCTCTACAATAAATCAAAAAAATTAGCCAGGCATGGTAGCACACACCTGTAGTTCCAGATACTTGGAAGGCTGAGGCGGAAGGATCGCTGGAGCCCCAGGTCGAGGCTGCGGTGGCCAGGAGCGGCCACTGTACTCCAGTCTGGGTGACAGAGTAAGACTCCAACACACACACACAAAAAAACACTGGAACCTTGCCCTTTTACCTTTATATTCCCAGCTGTTAGCATGGAATCTGGTATAAAGTAGGTGCACAATAAGTATTTATTGAACAAACTGAAAATGAGTTTCTTCCAAAATGTTAAATTAGCCAGAGTGTTTTTATGTTATAGTATGAGTTGAAATTAAAGAATTGAAAAAGACTTGTGATGACTCTGCATCCCATGTTTCCTGGAGCAGTTGCAATTTTAAATAGTCTGCTTCATTGACCTTTGAGTATAAATGTAGATAACATGATATACCATAATATTTTGTTTAGAAATACAGTATTCATATTGAACCTATACCTTATTTTTATAATATATATATTATATATAATATAATTTATTTTTATAGTTTGATTTTATGTATTTGTTAAAAGAAAAACTTTCGGCAAATTAAACAGTTTAATTGACCAAAGAACTATTTGTTAATGAAGCAGCACCCAGAACGAGGATAGATTCAGAGTGACTTGGGTGCTGCCACATGGTTAGATAATTTTATGGATAAAAAGAGGAAAGTGGCATACAGAAAACAGAAGCAGGGTACAGAAACAACTAGGTATTTATATCTTGATAGTTTGCCTTATTTGAACATGGTTTTGAATAGTTGGCTGTGATTGGCTGAAACTTTGTGATTGGTACAACTTTCAGTCTATTTATATATCCAGTTAGGTTGCATTTCACTATGTGTCGAAAAACCCTTAGAATGAACCTAAAATATGTAAGGAGGCAGCTTTAGGCTAAACCTAATTTAACATACTTAATGTCTTTTTTCTAATACAGGTCACTTTCAAAACAATAGTAGGTAGTGAAAAATTGAAATTTAGGATGGAAGAATGCCTGAATATTTTCTTAGCTCTGCCATCTTGCTGTGAATTTTGGGACTAATTATTGCATATCTATATATGAGTATTAATGAATATGAATTATTGGGAATTTAGAAATCCTTAGGAATAAGGATCCTCACAGTAAGATTAAGGTTGTAAACAACAACTGCATTCTCAAAGCTAACTTTAGGATGCTAGGATAGTAGCTCTCAATGTTCTTAGACTTTACTATTCTGATGTCATTTATTTGATTTGGGAACCCCAATTTTACTTCCTTACTCTTCTTTTAAAGGCATATTATTTATCTGTCTAGGTTAAACATAATTTTGTTTGTAAATTCATGGGTACCCCAAGGTAATTGGAGATTACAAAGCATATTGATATGGATTTTTCAGGTCAGCCTGGACTTTGAGAATATCAGCTCAATGGGTTGGCCAGCCAAGCTCCAGAAAGGCTGGTAAGCCTAACACCAGAAGTGTTGGCTCTAATGGGCTGGCAAGCCAAACTCTGAGAGTGTTGCTGATTTGGTGGCTGGCAAGTCTAGCCCCCGGAGTGTTGGCTATAATGGGCTGGCTAGCCAAACCTTGAGAGTGTTGCAGCCCCTAGAAGTGTCTCAGCTTTGGAGTCATACCTTGTTCCAGCAGCTTTCGCGGTTCTGTCAGCTCCACTGGCTGACAAGCCAGCCTCCAAGGTACATGGCTCTTCTGTTCTGATGATCTTCTGCAACTCTTCAGGTTGGGGCTCTTGTCTGGAGCCCAGGAGGAATGAGGGACACAGACAGTTGGAAGTGAGAAATCAGGATTTATTGAGAGGACAGAAAAGCTCCCACAGTAGGAGGGCACCCAAGGGGGTTGCCAGTTTGGAGCAGATATCTGATACTTATATAGCCCTAAGACTGAGGCAATTGGCTAGCACTAGCTGTGAGCTGATTTGTCGGCATTAGCTGTGCTGATTGGTCAGTACTGAGGACCAATCAGCAGGAGGAATGGTGAACTGATTGGTCGTTTTTTCTATTCCAGCAGTGAGTACTTAAGCTCTACCTTGAGAGGCTCACAGGGAACCTTGTTTACCAACGTGATGTATCAGGGGAGAGACTTGAGGGGTAGTTCGCTACATTGTTACCAAGGGACCTGCCCTGTGTGTCTGCCTAACTTTTCTCTGGTTATCTCCTTTCTCTGTATCACATGGCCATGGAGGATAATCAAAGGTGAAAAATGCATTTGCCAGTCCTTTTTCTTTTTCAGAATTCCCAGTTAGGGTCCAGCGTTGGTTCTAAAATATCGTTCTGACTAAAGAGAGGAGACATGTTGGCAAAATAAAAAGAGTGAAAAGTTTAGAGCCAGAATAATTGGGTATAAATCTTGGTGCTATGACCTACTATGTTTCTTTGTGTAAATCAGTTTCTTTGAGCTTCACTTTCCTCATCTATAAAATGAGGTAATAACTACCTGAAACGGTTATGGAAATTAGTAGTTTCTAGGACAGTAGTACCTAATAAGTAATAAGTTCTTTATAAATTGTAGCTCCTATCTGGCATCAATAAAACTTTGGGAATAGGCAAAGCATCTTTCTGCTACAATAAACACAGTGATTTGTCATATTGAATAGTTGTTACCCTATCTCTGTTTTCCCAAGCAGTTTGCACTTTAAGACTTTAATAACAAAGTGGTTTACAGATGGCACAGATCAATAAGCAGAGTCAATGATTATTGTCTCTTGCTCCAGGAGATTATGGATGTGATCTCCTTCACTGCTATTCCTAACATGCCAATTAGAAAACCATATGAATCTCTTTTCTGCATTATAGAACAAAGAGGAACTTTCTCAGCCTCCAGCCATTGCATCTACAAACCTACTTCCTAGAGTGCTGTTCCCTTTCTGCTTCCTAGCCAAGTGTGTTTTATTCCTGCCTCCAGTTATTTCCTATCTGCTTGAACTTCCCAACTAGAATTTTGGAAACATCTGTCTAGGTTCACCTTTTTATGTCTTCCCCATAGTCACGTCCAAATCACTGAGATTTGGTTCCATCTACTTCTCCTGCACTCTCACCCTCCTAATTGCTAAATCCAGTAACCACATCACTGTTCTTACCTTACAAGCTGGACATTGGACATATGTGACAACTACTTTCTTTTAAAAGTTCTATTCTGTGCACCACACTCTCCTGCTGCTGTTTCTACCTCTGTGGCCACTTCTTCTGTGTCTTCTTTTTCTGCCTGCACCTTGAATATTGATACATGTTTTCTCCTCTGAGCCTTTTGCACATTTTCTCAGGACTTAGGAGATGCCAAGTGAATATTTGTTGAATGAATGAATTGTATCTGTACTGATTGATTTCTCAAGGAATTTCACACTAGTTTGACCATGTGCTCACCTGTGGATTTGCATCTTCAGACAACTCAGAACTCTTGTTTAGAGTATAAAACTGAGGTAAAGGGAAATTAAGTAGAGTATATACTGCAACATATGCAGCTTCTAAAATTCAGAGCCAGAGTTGGGTCTGTCAGACTTTATACCTCATGAATCTTTTCTAAATGACTTTGAAAATTTAAGTTGGGGATAAATGCTAAATATAGAACTAAAATACTGAGCTCTTGAGTTTAGTAAATCTACATTGTGTTAAGAGTTGTCTGTGCTGTTTTGTTCCTAGACAGTTATTTGGCAGAAAACCAGAGTATCAGATCACAAGATGGCTCTCATGTCGGTTCTGGGGACTGCTGTGATGGGCAACATGGAACCCTTTCAGTGCCACTCTGAAGAATCTCAGGTATACAACAAAATGTTTTTTCATAATTCTGAATTACCAATGAAGCTGCTGAAATATTTCCCTTTGGGGTGGGGTAGTAAAAAGCTTTTCTTCTAACATTTTTATCAAATATGTATGTAAGGTAAAAAAGGAAAATACATATAGAACTTTCATTAAATCTCTTCTTTGGCCCTGATTCCCTTTTTATATTTGCTCTTTGTTGCTTACGTAAATTTTTTTAAAAATAATTTTAAACTTAGAATCCTATCTCTTTCTACTATGAAAGAAAATGAGTTATGCTTGCTTATTCTCTTTTCACCTTTCTCCTAAATAGATAACTCCAACTTCCTTTTCTTGACCTATCAGGTACAGATAGTGCTTTTTTGACTGTCTCTAATGCTGGATGAGGCTATTAACACCTCTTCCTATTATTTGCACTTTATTCCTTCGGTCTTGTCAGCGATGCTTTTATATTTTCATGCTTAATAGCTTAGTTTCTTATGTAGCCATTTTTTAAGTTTTATATCTTTTGTCTGAAGATTGATTCTAAATGTTGAAAACTTACATAGACTATACATTATTATGACTATAATAGTCTTCATTCAGATCCTGGTTTATGCTAGAATTACATTTCCCCTCTACGGATCCATTATTTTATCTCTTATACGTATGAGGATATTCCTAGTGTCCTAATTAAATGGAATCTTCTTTCTTATACTCTCATCAGTTACTCAGAATTCATCATGCTTTTCTTTGGTTTTTTGCTTTTTCTGGGACTTCCAAAAGTTTTCTTTTTTATTTTTAAATGAAGAAGTCTTCTTCAGTGTCAGCGATAAAATCTAACTCCTTTAGTCATTCTGCCTTTAGCTGGCAACCTATTCCATCCTATCTTTTCAAAGTCGTTGTTCTTAGACCCCACTTATTTCTATTTGGATTGTTTATGTCATAGGCCTTCTGCCTAAATCTCATCCTGGGATTTCTTTTCATAGGAATACTGGTTGGTTCCATTATTTCTTGTATGTCATGCCTCCCCCTTTCTTGGCATTCAATTCTCATTTGTCTGAGGTACATCTTTAAATAACTTCCACAGAAAGAGGGAACTTGAGAGGTAACTTGCCAAGCATGGTGGCCAATGCCTGTAAACTCAGGCTTTGGGAGCCTGAGAGGCAGGAGGACCACTTGAGGCCAGGAGTTTGAGACCAGCCTGGGCAACATAGGAAGACCCTCATCTCTACAAAAAATAAAAAAATCAGCTGGGTCTGGTAGCACATGCCTATAGTCCCAGCTACTTGGGAGGCTGAATCGGAAGGGTTGCTTGAGCCCAGGAGCTTGAGGTTACAGTATGCTGTGATCATGCTACTGCACTCCAGCCTGGGTGATGAAATGAGACTCTGTATCTGAAATTTTTTTTAAATAAATAAAACTTATTATGTCTGAGTATGTCTTCATTTTGCATTTTCTCTTATTGATAGTTTGATAGACATAGACTTTTAGATTGAAAATAATTTTTCTTTAGAACTTTGAAGATTATTGAGTATTTTTTACCATCCAATACTTGCTGACAGGCAGATTAATTCATTCTACTTTCTTTCTAGATGATACTTTTTTCCTCTGAAAGTTAAGGTCTCTCCTTCATCCTTGCAAGAATGTGTCTAAGTGTGTGTCTTGTATCATTTATTTTTTATTGTGCTGAGCACATGATGTAGACCCTTTGAATGTGAAGACTCGTTTTTTTTCTTAGCCCTATGTTATATTCCTCCATCCATTATCACTTTGATAATTTCTGTTTTTTAAATCATACTCTCTATTGTTAATTAGGACCTTCTCTAATTTTTCTCCGATTTTTCCTCAAGTTTTCCATCTTTTTCTGTAAGTTTTGAGAGATCTCATTGTCTTTTAACCCTTCTATTGTATTTTTGGTTTAAAATTATGTTTAATTTCCAAGAGTATTTATTGTCTTATTGCTTTTTCATGATATCTTATTGTTTTATGGATACAAACCCCTGAGTCTTGTTTTCCTTTTTCAATTATTTCTTAAATAATTTCTGTTTCTTAGGAGGCCAGGTTTTGTTTTTCTTTTCAGGTCTCTTTTTTCCCCTCTTTTTTCTTGTCTCTCGCTATGAACAGAAAATCTAATTGGGAACATGTTGTTTGTAGCTGGGCTTAGTGACTGTCAGTTTCCACTTGAATGCTGAGTAGTCAAAGTTCGGTTCCCAGTCCTGTTTCAAGAGTCTGGGAGAATCATTAGTGCCATATGGGGTAAGGACTTGATCTGCACACCGCACCCTGACTTGCTGTCCTGGTTCTTCTGAGGAAACGCGTTTACTCTTTCTCCCTCCCCTCTGCTCCCTTCCTTCATCTTTTTCTTTTTTTTTACTTCTAGCATAAAGTTACGTTAATTGTAATGGGTTAATGAGTCATGATCCTTATTTAGTTTCCTTTTAGAAGTTTTTTTTTTTTAAACCATCGACTAATTTATTTCTATAAAGGAACCTACATGGTGTAAACATATTTCAGGATGTCGTCTTGCCATTTTAAACTCTTGTCTTCATGTTACACAACATCTAAGGTGGAGTCATAGTTTAATATTTACCTCTGAGAGACATACACACCTGATGCTGAAATTTGTACCTTGAAATTTGACCTCCTAAGAAATAGAAATTATTTAAGAAATAATTTTTTTAAAAAAACAGGACTCAAGGTTTGTATCCATGAAACAATAAGATGTCATGAAAAAGCAATAAGATAATAAATACTCATGGAAATTAAACATAATTTTAAACCAACTCAGTTCTAGAAGAATCCTTTTCTTTTTTGTTATTTGTCTGCTGACTTTATACTTGAAGGCTCTCTGGAGGTATGCTAAACAGTTGGTGTCTCTGTTCTACTCTGTGTTTTTAATAATTTGTTGAAAACTCTTCTGTTATTGGTTCCCCTCCCATTCTCTTCGCAGTTCTTAGTTATTATCATCTTATTAAAGTCTTGGATGGAAGCTTGTGCTCTATTAATACTTAGAGTTCTCTCTGCCTGAGGGACAATTCAGGCAGCCCTAAAGAGCTGTTTAATAGTTTTGACACATTCTAGTGCTACCTTAGACTGGTTAGTGTAGCTGATTTGGGATGGTAAGGGTGTCATCTAAATTCCCATGGGTTCTCTGTAGCTTCATGGGACTTTGTTGTCTGTAGGGTAACCTGGGCAGCTTAGACTTGTTATCTGTGTCATGCTCCCAGTATTCTAGCTGTCATAACTTAGTCTAGTGTTGCCAGTGTTGGCATCATCTGGAAGCTTATTAAAAATAATCTTAGGCTTCATCCCAGATCCACTGAATCAGAATCTACATTTTAACAAGGTCTCCAGGTTCACATTCAAATATGAAAATACCCATCTAGACCTTGGTCACCTGTCATTTCATGTGTGGATGGAACTATCACATGAATTAGTCTTGTATTGGGAATTCTTTTCTCCAATCTGTTTTGAGATATATGGCCAAATCTATGCTTGCTCATTGAATCTCATATCTTGAGATAGACTTGCATAAAGAATCCTAGTAGTCCACCATAGATAGCAGTATTTTCCTGCACCTCCATGTGGTTTTTGGGGGAGCAGGGGTCAGAGTCTCTCTCTGTCACCCGGGTTGGAGTACAGTGGCATGCTCACAGCTACCACAGCCTCAACCTGCTGGGTTCAGGCAATCCTTCTGCCTCAGCCTTTCAAGTAGCTGGCACTACAGGTGTGTGCCACCACACCCATCTAATTTTTAATTTTATTGTAGAGACATGGTCTCGCCAAGTTGCCCAAGCTGGTCTCGAACCCCTGGGCTCATGCAGTTCTTTTGCCTCCACCTCCCAGGGTGCTACGTCTGTATATACACCACTATGCCTGGCACATGTTGTTATTTTTGCATGAAGGAATGGGTGAGTTTGGAAAGCACGTATTAATGTTCCAGTTCCATGGGCTATAAGAAAGATAAAATTTTGAGTGTCTCTCTAGTGAGAGTGATCATTTAACCAAATCCTTCTTCTATTTTTTTTAACTGTGTCTAAATAGGTATTTTATTTATGTTGCCACCAGTTACCCATCACCACTCCATGCTTTTGGAGTTTGTATGGTTGATCGGGATTTGTCCTATATCGGGAATTCTTTGAGCCCCTTCTCATCCCTTGCCAAAAGCAATCTTGAGTTTTCCAATTGTTAGTGGTTGTTCCCTCTTCTGTACTCATTACATACCTTAAAGTTGTGCAACTTGGCCACCAAGTCCCCTTCGTCGGACTGGAATGGCAGATCTATTGGCCATAGGGAACCTTGGGTATAGATAATCTTTATATATCTCTTCCCATAATATGAAGGTACTTTTATTTTTATCTACAGGGACCCCACATAGGAAAACTCCCCTAATTATGGGTAGTGGTCTCAACTGGGCCACTGCTCTAGTGACTTTTGTTCAGCATTTCCCATCGTGGCTTTGTTGGCTGCTGGAGCTCCTCAATTATCCTTCTTGAAATGTCTTCTCTTTGATATTTGTACTTCTGTATCATTCAGTGTTAAGTTCTGAGTGAATTCCTCAGTACTGCCTGATTTTTATTACCAAAGCTATATATTTTGTTAGAATTCAGAATTTATTTTTATATTCTTCTCTTTTAAACTTGATGTATAGCTACCAGTTTTAATTTCTCTACCTTCTGTTTTTTTAGTGGATGTTCTTTTTACTTTTTAAAAAGCATGTTAAACATACTAATTTCAGTCCTTTTCATATTGTTCTATTATTTCTATTTTTCTGAGAAATTCTCTCATTCTCCATAATTCTGTATGTGTTGAAATTTTAATTTGCAAAATCATCTTGAATGCAGTTTTATTGTTTTTGTTGCTTTGTTTTTCTTCACCCCACCTTTCCTTCCCTTCCCATATTTTGGCAGTTACCTCCCTCCTCAGCCTCAATTCAAAACCAGGTGTTATATTAGTAATTCATGCCTCTCATCCTGCCAAGATTTTACAAACCCCTTTTCCTAGCCAGCTTGGCTTAGCCTTGTTCTCGGTTTTGGAGTTGTCTCCATTCTTTCCTGTGAGCCTGGCAAACAGCTCCAGACAGTGGCAACAGTATTTTTAAACATCTCTTTTTTGGAGGGAAGGTGCTATATGAGCCCTCTATTTTAAATGGAAAGACTGATTTCAATCCCCTGCCTTGAATGGGGTGTTTTCTGTCCTTATTTCCATACCAGAATATAATTTCCAGCTGACACATTTTGTTTCTGATCCTAGTGCACATAGGGCTTTTGACTTTAGCTATCACTCCCTGTTAAATGTTTTGTAATAACATCTATGCGTTTATCTTTTTTTTCAAAGTTTATCACTGCGATATATTTGCAGTTGGGATGGAGGAGGAGGAAATTTCCACATGAACTTGTTCCACTATCCTGACCAGAACTACTTAAATTAATACTTTAGAAATGTAACTTTATGGTGTTGTAGAGATTTACTGAAAGAGGAGAAAGATTCGTGTTAGAAGAACAGTCAGCGTTACATCAATATAATCAAAATAGAGAAGAGAATATGGGTTTAACAGACTAAGTACACAACTGGGCCCTTTATTATGGTAAAGGAATACAGGAGGAGCCAACTGGACAGCAGGGTAGAAGTGGGATAAAATCTTATATCAAGTTTTGAGTGTGATGAGATTGAGAATTTGTGACAGCCAGTTGAAGATAGTAAACATTTGGGCGTGAAAGAAATAGCAACTCTACATCTGTATCTTAGCCTCACTGGTGTATGGGTAGTTGTTGAAACTATAGAGTGAATGAAATTACTCAGGAAGAGTAACTAGAGAGCAAGAAAAAAGGGCCTGATGATGGAACTCAGAAGGACCATCATCATTTATAGTAGGTAAGGAGTCAGTAAGGAAAAGGAGAGAAAGCAGCAAACCAGACTGAAGAGGAAGTGACAAAGAGGAAGCAGAAAGACCAAAAGAGAGGACTGAAACAGATTCATGCAGTGAAATGCTTCGCAAAGGAGAAAGTTGTCATTGGCATCAGGGGTTGCAGAGAGTCAAATAAGAGAGGGGCTGAGTAGTGTCTACTGGAGGGGGTCATTTAAGTAGAAGCCTGTTTATAGGGGATTGGAGGTGAAGGGAAGAAGAGAGGGGGCCCATAGTTGAGAAGCAACTGGGGAGAGGTATTTGTATTTTGCCTTTGATTTTTGTTTTGCTTTTTTTAGGTTGAGGAATTCTTGGGTACAGAAGTTTGTAAAGTGTATCTAATTTTTAATTTTGTTGCAGCAATTTGGTCTCAGGTTATTTTTCTGTGAACTAACCTGATTGTCACTTTTTACAGTATTTTATGACTTTACTGTTTTATTTTGCTTTTTTCATATGACTTAAACATAATTTGTTAGTTCTTAAGATTATCCCAAACCATTCTTAAAGCTCTGTATTTGGGAGTAATAGTAATTATTCAATGGTCAACCAAGATGGTGTGAAAGGAAATCACTGGCAATATTATCTTTTTTTCCTTCATTTTATTATTTATTCTTTTTTTATTCAAAACAGACTTTAATCCAACTTAAATCTAACATGAATCCACAAACCCAGTAAGTCTTTCAGAGGCTAAACAGACTCTCCCTGATGCCCAGCAGGTGCTTTAAGAAGGGTCTCATGTTTCCTGGTAAATTATACGACCATTTATAAATGCTGTGAAGTATTGCAGTTAATTAAGCAGTATCATTTTGTAATGGATTATCTAGATATATTATTTTTTCAAATTGGCACAATTTGGCACTATGACAATAATGCACTTAGTGTTCTAAAATTGGTAATGCATCTCCTTAAACGCTCATTTCCAAGGGCAGGGATAACCATACACATAGGTGGCACCCTACAGGCTGTGTTGATAAGGAACCTTGTGGTTTCTGCCTAACTAAAAATAGCACCTCTGCTGACTTGCTTTTCTTTACCTAAGCTAAAATTTTACTATTGGTGTTCCTTGACAGATTACTAACACATCTAGTTCCAGCTGTTTCTGATAGGGAATTTTTTAAAGTCTGTTTTCAATAACTTAACCAAAAATCACATAGCAAGTAGTGGAACTGGGTTTCATACCTTGTCAATCTGGCTATCCTATATTCTTTAAGTTCGCCGTATTGTCTTCAGCTGTGTCAATTATATAATGATAAAACAGGAGCATGTTCCCTCCCTGAGTCCTTTGGATATCTCTTTCTTCTCTCTTGTCATTTTCTCCCTCCTCTTTATGTAGACTAAAAAAGAAAGATAACATACAAATCAAAAATGTTACAGAAAGGTTTTCTTAACAAAAATGAAGATAAAGTACAATAGTGTAATCAATATTTAGCCCTGAGGAAGTTAATTCAGAGCAAAAGACATTTTTTTAAACTTGGAAATGAGCACCTAATAAGATTGGCTTTATAGCATATATATAGGAAAAGATAGTTAAAAAGAAAAGGACAGCCAGCCAGAGAAAAGTCACAATGTGAGGAAATAATTTTTTTTTTTTTTTTGAGTTGCAGTCTTACTCTGTCTCCCAAGCTAGAGTGCAGTGGCATGCTCATCGCCACTGCAGCCTTGACCTACTGGGCTCAGGCAATCCTTCCGCCTCAGCCTTCCAAGTAGCTGGAACTATCGGCATACCCACCATGCCTGGCTAATTTTTTGATTTATTGTAGAGATGAGGTCTTGTGAAGTTGCCCAGGCTGGTCTTGAACCCGTAGGCTCAGGCAATCCTCTCACCTCCCAAAGTGCTGGGATTATAGGTGTGAGCCACCAAGCCCAGTCAGAAATAAAATTTTAAAAGACAGAAAGATATGGTTGAGCAGAGGGTGAAAGAATAACCATTCATGACAATTGTATAAAAACCAATTTTCCTTAGAGTTGCTAAAGGAGAATTAGAGGCAGACAATACCAGGTTAGCATGCTTCCGTATTAATAATGCTTGAGACATTTTCATCAGGAAGTATATGACTCTTTAGACCTTAAGAATAAAATGTTTTTTAATTTTTTATGACTTTTGATTTGCTGTATGTAGCCAAACCTATGGAACACATTATTGATATTGCTTATTTTATACCTATTTCTTATAATTATAGATTTATCTAAGTGGATTTCTTCCAAAGTATGATGCAGACCACTCTCTCACAAGTCTTTCAACCTCAGAAAGGAGTTTCATCTTTATAAATAGTCGACCAATACATCAAAAAGACATCTTAAAGGTAATCTTTCTTGGAAAAAAATGTTCCTTGGATCAGAAATTAAAAACTAGCTCTGTCATTTGTCAAATTGTAACAAGTACTACTCCTAAGAATTTTCTCTAAAATAAGAAAAACAGAACAAGAGATATGCTATCATGTATTAAGCGTCATGCTAAATATTTTATATATGGTATCTCTTTTACTCTTCACAGCAATTCTGGAATATATTACTGTCCCCATTTATAGTGAGGAAACAAATGCTAGATGTCTTTATTAGACCATGTAGCCAGGAAGTTAAGAGTTTTGATTTGAACTCCAGGCCTTCAGAACTTCCATGACACTATGGTTTTTAATCATGAGGCTAATTGCGTTGGATATTTGTACATCTTATGAATGCTTGTGCTTCATTTACGTTCAAGGCCTCCAAACGAGTATCACCTCTGTGGTATTGCTTTTACTATTAAGCAGTTATATCCACTCAGTTTCTCAGGTCAGTATGCTCCTTTTGGTGGTATTTTAAGATTGGTAATACTTCTTTATTTAAATATTATTTTTATCTTTTATTCATTACATACGTTTCTAGTTAATCCGACATTATTACAATCTGAAATGCCTGAAGGAATCTACTCGTTTGTATCCCATTTTCTTTCTGAAAATTGATGTTCCTACAGCTGATGTGGATATAAATTTAACACCAGATAAAAGTCAAGTGTTATTACAGAATAAGGTAACTTTTTTCAGATGTTTGTATTAATTCATGCTCTTTATGAACTTATATATTTGTATCTCTTTTCACATAAAACAAGATTTGCTTGTTTATATTTTTTATTTTAAATTTTGTGTATTCATATAATTTCCCCTAACATTTGTTAATTTATATTTTTAGGAATCTGTTTTAATTGCTCTTGAAAATCTGATGACAGCTTGTTATGGACCACTACCTAGTACAAATTCTTATGAAAATAAAAAAACAGATGTTTTCTCAGCTGACATGGTTTTTAGTAAAACAGCAGAAACAGATGTACTTTTTAATATGGAATCATCTGGAAATAATTATCCAAATGTTGATACTTCAACCATTCCTTTCCAAAGTGATGTGCCTAATGATGAATCTGGAAAAAACACTGATGATGGCTTAAAAGACCAGATAGGTGTTGGTGACCATCATGATTGTCATGTTAGTTGTGAAAATTCCAGCATTGATAAGAATACTAGAGATGCATTTCAAGAAATTTTAATGAGTAATTTATCATGGGAGAATACCCAGAGTGAATACAATGAAACGTGTTTTGTAGGTTCTGTTAAGCACACCAAACCAGAAAATAGCAATAAAGGCCATATAGATGAGAGTGGGGAAAATGAAGAAGAAGGAGTTCTTGAAAAGTCTTTGAAAATTTGTGCAGATGATTGGAGCAAGGGAAATGTACTTAAAAATTCAGTGGGAGAGAATATTGAACCTGTAAAAATTTTAGTGCCTCAAAAAAGTTTAGCATATAAAGTAAGTAGCAGTAATCACTCAAGCCCTGAACAAAAGAATCTCAGTGAAGGTCCTTGTAACAAAAAAACAAATGTGATAGATAACAAATCTGGACAACTTACAGCTTATGATTTAATTAGCAATCGAGTAATCAAGAAACCCATGTCAGCGAGTGCCCTTTTTGTTCAAGATCATCGTGCTCAGTTTCTCACAGAAAATCCTAATACCAGTTTAGAGGATGCAACATTACAAATTAAAGAACTGTGGAATACATTGAGTGAAGAGGAAAAACTGAAGTAAGTTTCCAGAACTTGCATGTGACCTGAATGTTCAGTTGTTTCCATCCTATATGACTCACTGGTTGGTTTAAAAGTTTTTTAACTTCTTATTTATGGAAATGAAGAATGGAAAATGCCTCTGGCTTGGCGAGAGCACCTTTTTGATATCACTTTTTTTGTTGTTAATTTGGTTTTTTTGTTGGGAAGGGCGTTGTTTTTTGTTTGGTACAAGCCTTAACTGCTTTCTGATTTATTAAGTTTGTGGTTAAAGGTTTTCCATTCATCTTCTCAATTTCAAACCATCATTCTCTTCTATTTGTTTTTTGTTTAATATTTAAGAACTTTTCTATGGTAGAACGTTTTTTAAGCCTTTGCAATAGAACAATGATAACCATGATGTTTTTAATATCCTGATTATTCCCTTTCTTAAATTGGACTTTAAAATATGTAACATAAAAGAAAAACTTGTATTATTGTTGTAGATTCAATTTAGTGGTGTTAATACTGTCCCTACTCAGCCTAACTTAAGGCTTGCTTATAAGGTTTTTGATTTATTATAATGTAAATTATAGTGGGGTTTTTTTGGTGTGTAGATAGATGAATTGATTCATTTTTGATTAATATATTACTTGCCATCTTTAAATCAGATTATCTGAATAAGTCTTCCAAATAATATGATGAGTGTTTTAAATTGGCTTAAGACACTTAATAAACATTAAATACTATGCTTTGAGTGATCTAGCCCACCTGAAAATGAAAGAGTAGAATTAATTATACCTTCAATCATGTATTTTATCTAAAGTGTCTCAATACTATGTCAATATGAAAAAAAAGTTAATGAAATCCATCATCCAGAGTTTATATTTAATGATAAACTACATGGATACTTAGCCTGCTTTCATTTTTTCATTAGTGCATTCAATCTTATAAAGACACTGTCAATTTTATATTATAAAAACCACTATTAACATCAATACAGAAAGCTTTCATAGATTAGTTTTTCTCTTCAGCCTTTTTCCCCACTTTTTTTAGTAGCGATAGTTGTTTTTTTGCTCAGCACACACAAAAGTAGATAAAACAGTACAATGAATTAATTACCCCGTTTTACCAGCCATCATCTCATGAACAGTCCTGATTTATTCATTTCTCCACTCACTTTTGTTCCCCTTTTTTATTTTGAAGCAAATCATAGGCATAATATCTATTTCATAAATATTTCAGTATGTAACTCTAAATGATAAAGATACTTGTGTTTTAAAGATAACCATGCCGGGCTCGGTGGGTCAGCCTGTAATCCCGCCTTTGGGAGGCTGAGGTGAGTGGATTACCTGAGCCCGCGGGTTCGAGACCCGCCTGGGCAGCGAGACCGCATCTCTACAATAAATTAAAAAAATCAGCCAGGCGTGGTAGCGCATGCCTGTGATTCCGGCTACTTGGAAGGCTGAGGCGGAAGGATCGCCGGAGCCCAGCAGGTCGAGGCTGCGGTGGCCAGGAGCGGCAACTGCGCTCCAGCCTGGGCGACAGAGTGAGACTCCAACTCAAAAAAAATAAAAATAAAAAAATAAAGATAACCATAATACAGTTGTCCTAACTTTTTTAAAAAGCATTGATTCCTGAAAATATCAAATATGCAATATTCAAATTTATAATTTTTTCATATATGTGAGATTTTTGAGGTTTATTTTTAATAATGATGCAAATAAGTTTCACACAATTATTGTCTTTAGTTTTACTTAAAAGACAGAGAACTCTGCAGTTTAAAGATGAATATGTTTAATGTTTAAATACAGTAATCCCACAAAAGCTCAGTTGCATTGCCCAGGGAAGTGATGAACTGAGAATTGTCTGAGAATAGGAAAAATGCAGAGATGCTTTCAGTTTTCATGGAAATAGTTTCAGTGTAACAGCTTATAATGGAAAATTATCCTGCTGGCTATTCCTTTGTAGGCTCACAAAAGCAGGTATAGTTCCAGTTCCCTTTGGGGGGGGAGTGCCAGTATTGTTTCTTTTTGTGGATCCCAAGCTGTCGGGTTACTAGGGTTATGGTTGATAGGCCTCATCTAGAAATGTGTTTATCATCAGTATTCTAGAATTCAAATTTCCCTCTTACATTGTCATAAGGGGTGGTCAAGACCTCTGAAACTGCACCTGGGTTCTAAGCCCTTCTTTGCTTTTTGTGAAAATGTGTGAACAGTTTTTCCTGGATTGTTGTGAGGGATAAATAAGATGTGTGTTATGATACAAGATCAGTGACTAGCACATAGTAAATGATTACTCAAGATGTTAATATAATCAGTGAAAACACTTAGCAGTTGGGCTTAATCTCATCTGTGGGACAGGTAATGCTTCCCTGAAGAGAAATTAATCAGAAAGGTTTTAGGGAATTGTCTAGGTGGGAAGAATAGCATGTGAGAAGGCCCAGAAGCTAGTAGGAACATGGTGTTATTGAGGAAATAAAAGATTCCTCTATAGCAGAAACAGAATATGAGGGAGTGTGGCAAAGAAAGATGAGGAAGGTGGGGGCCAGATCATGCAAGGTTCTGTAAGCCACAACAGTGTTTGAATAAGGACTGGGATCAGGGTTTCCAGTTGTTAAAATTCTGCTGAGAAGCGGAGCTCGGTGGCTCAGCCTGTCATCCCGCGCCTTTGGGAGGCTGAGGTGAGTGGATTGCCTGAGCCCGCTGGTTCGAGACCCGCCTGGGCAGGCGAGACCTCATCTCTACAATAAATCAAAAAATTAGCTGGGTGTGGTAGCGTGCGCCCGTAATTCTGGCTACTCAGAAGGCTGAGGCGAAAGGATCACCGGAACCCAGCAGGTTGAGTCTGCGGTGGCTGGGAGCGGCCACTGCACTCCAGTCTGGGCAACAGAGTGAGACTCCAACTCAAAAAAAAAAAAAAAAAATTCTGCTGAGAGCTTAGGACAGACTTTGGAGTAAGGAGTATACTTTCATTTTTTATTTCTTCTCTGATTTTCTTTTTCTTGCTTTCTTTTTCTCTAGTGGATTAGAATAAAGATTTAGGCCATATGCCCTGCCACTGGGGTCTCAGTCAACTGACCTTAACTTGAAATTTAATTTGCAGTAGCTTTGAATATATTTCTACTTAAAATAACTAAGAATAATAATGCAATTGGGGTATTATTGAAAATGATAAGCTTTATAATTAAATGTAATGTTTAGTTAGAAAAACATTATTTGAATTGACTACCGGTCAAATCAGGATTCATATTTTCCATTCAAGTTACTAAATCCTTTAATGACATTAAGCACAAAGGTAGCAGCAGCTTTTAATGAACATTTACTTACTATTTCTTTGTACATAACTTTTTATATTTTCCAAAGAACTAGTTAAATTGACTTCTTGAGTAAATCAAAAGATTATTACCATATGTGAAAATTTGCACATTATAATTAATTACAAATGGTGACCTCTGTTTTGAACTCATTTTCCACTACACAGGAAAAATCTTAAATTTTAATGTCAGAGAGCTAAAAATACCTATTCCTAAGTACCTGTTGAAAATAAACTTTTAAAAATAATGTGTTTTTTAGAGCTAATCCAGAACTTCAGATTCTAAGTAGAAATGAGAGAAAATAACTTTTAAAATTGTGAATATGGCATGGTAAGTAACCAAAGTAGCCGTTTTCCTTCTAGTTTACAATGAAACAGTGTCTTTTTTTACATTCTTACCCAATGAATGTTTCTTCATTCAACAAACAAGTACTGAGTACAAACTACATGCCATGCTTTGGTCTCCTGTCTTTTAGTCTCACTTTTAACATTTAATACAGGTCTCCTTGTATTTTTATTTCTTAACACATCCACTTTTCTCTTTAAAATGTTGTGTGTAATGGAATCCAGCCAGTTTCTTAATACTAGAAATAACCTTAATTCTGTAGTCTCAAATTTAAAACCATTTAGAAACAATTTTTTAGTAAAGTTACTAAATTACTAACCCTTAGTCAGTTGTATGCCCTTTTTGTTATAAGATTTTATTGATATAAATATCACCATTTACTTTGTGTCTAGCGCTATTCTAAGTATTTGACATATTTTAACTCATCTTATTTCTCACAACAAAACTCTGAAGTAAGATGTACATTATCCATGTATTACAGATGACATGCTGCAGCACAGAAACATTAAATAATTTGCATAGGTTTACAGAGCCTCAGAGTGGCCCAGGCAGACTATTTCCAGGGTCTTTGTTCTTAGTCCCTACACTTTGATGAACACATAGCGGTAGTTTCCAATCCTAGGTGTGTACTGGAATCACCTGTGGAGTTTAAAACCAGCTGCCGAAACTCACTCTAGACCTAGAAAAATTAGAAACTGAGAGTGGGACCCAGGTATCTCAGTTTTTTAGATAAGAGTTGACACAACCACTGTGCTACACCATCTTTGCCCCTAGAAATTTGATTTTACTCATTTCACTGTAGACAAAAAAAGAAAACCTTTTAACTTTTTTACCCAGTGTAACTTTTGAAATTTCCATTTCAAAATGAAAAAAACCTTAGAAATTGAGTTAAACTAGATGATTTAAATTCAGTTTGTTTGATTTATGTTTTCATTGATAACTCAAAAGTGGTAATAATAACTGAAAAAAAACATTTAGCTATGAAACCAGTATAAATTTCATCATATCACTTTTGACTTTGTGTGCATTTATTATAGTGACTTTATGATTTTACTAGTATCTAATTACCAAGTGGAGTATTAATGTGTGTAAATTTTTTTTGTACTGTTCTTTCATGTTGATGTTAAAGCAAATATATAAGGAATAATTCAGATCTGGAATTGGCTCTTTATTTAATCATTTCTTAATTCAGTCTCTTTAAGTATTGTGCCTTAACAGTTTCTTAAATGGTTTTTAAAATTGGGTAAAATCTTAGTGATCTTAGTGGTATAGTCTAATGTATTTTCATAAATTTGTGTACCGATATAAACATCACCCCAAGCAAAATGTGGAACATTTCCATCATCCCAGAAAGGCCACCTCCCAGCCAAGTCTCCATAGGCCGCCACTATTTTGATTTTTGTTAGCACTAGCTTGTTTTTGCCAGCACTTGAACTTCATGTATATAAAACTATATGCTATGTACTCTTATATCTGGCTTCTTGTCAACAAAATATTTTTGTGACTCATGCATGTTGTTGAATCTATTTGTGGTTAATTTTTTTAAAATCAGAGTATGAATATACTAAAATTTGTTTAGTTAGTCTCTAGCTGATAGACATTTGGGTTGTTTTTTGTTTGGGGCTATTATGAATAAAATTGTGTTATTTTAGTTTTCAAATATTTAGGACTTTTCTAGACATATTATTCCTAATTTAAGTTTGTCATGGACGGAGAAAATACTTCATTAGATTTCAGTCTTTTGAAATGTATTGAGAATTAAAACCCAGTATATGTTCTGTCTTGATGAATGCTTCATATTCACTTAAAAAGAATCAGGACTTCAAAGTTGCTAGATGGTAGTGTTCTAAAATGTCAGTTAAGTTGAAGTAGTTGATAGTAATTGATAGCACTGCTAAATTCTTCCAAAGCTTTATTGATTTTTGGGGTGGTCTGGTTCTGTCAGTTACTGAGGGAGAAGTATACTATGCCACTCTGGCTTTTTTTATGCTTACTATTTGCAGGGTGTATCTCTTTTCATTCGTTACTTTTACGCTATCTGTGTCTTTATATTTAAAGTGTAACTCTTGTAGACACATAAGCTTTTTAAAAAATTCAGTCTGACAATCTTTGCCTTTTAATTGGAGCATTTAGTCCATGTAATATAATAATTGATATGGTTGGGGTTAGGTCTGCTATTTTCCTGTTTGTTTTCTGTTTGTTCCATCTCTGTTTTGTTCCTCTGTTTTTCCTTTTGGGGAAAGAGAGGAGGTCTTCTTTAGGGTTAAGAGAATATATGTTAGTATTTAATTTCCTTATTGTATTTCTGTTATTTTTTGCTTCATTGATTACATTATACGTCCTTAATTTATCTTAATCTTGTTTATAGTATACCACCCCACATAAAATGTAAAAATTTTGTACATATAATTCCACTTATATTTGGTATCATTCCTTAATAGTGCAAATATGCTGGCAACAAATTCTCATCTTTCTTTTATCTGAAAATGTCTATTCTTCACTTTTGAAGGACATTTTTACTGGGTATAATTTAATTCTGGGTTCTTTTGTCCCGAAATTTCACAGTTGTCTGGCTTTGCATTGCCCCTGATTACATCCATTATTTGTGATGTTTCTCTCTTTTTTTGTCTCTCTCTCTGTTTTCAGAATTTTATCTTAATCTGGTGTTCAGCACTTGATTCTAATATACCTACATGAGGATTTCTTTGCATTTATTCTGCTTGGGATTTGCTGACCTTGGATATGCAAGTTGTATTTCTCCAAAGTGGCTGTCAGGCCTAATTTCTCTAAATATTGTTTTCTTGCCCAATTTTCCATTTCTTATCTGGTACTCCAGTTACATGTATGTCAGGATGTTTGTTGTGTCATATAGGTAACTGAGATGAGTTTTCAGCCTTGTTAAATCACTTTTCTGTTGCTCACATTGGATCATTTTTATTGCTCTATCTTCAACTTTACTCTTTTTTTTGCCAACTCTCATCTGCTATTAAGCTTATCCAGTGAATTTCTGATATTGTATTTTTTAGTTCTAAAATTTCCATTTCATTCTTTTTTTTTTTTTTTTGAGTCTCTCTCTCTCTCTCTGTCGCCCAGGCTGTAGTGCAGTGGCACACTACTCACGGCCACCCCAGCGTTAATCTGCTGGGCTCCAGCGATCCTTTTGCCTCAGCCTTCCAAGTAGCTAGAATTACAAGCACTCTATCATGCCCAACTAGTTTTTTATTTATTGTAGAGACGAGGATTCACCAAGATGCCTGGGCTGGTCTTGAACCCGCAGGCTCAGACAATCCACTCACCTCGGCCTCCCAAAGTGCTGGGATTACAGTTTGAGCCACTGAGCCCAGCTTCATTCTTTTTTATAATTTCCACTTCTCTGTTAAGATTCCCCCTTCTGACTTTGCAGACACTGCCACCTTG
The DNA here is from genome assembly GCF_000164805.1 of Carlito syrichta. Lineage (NCBI taxonomy): Eukaryota > Metazoa > Chordata > Mammalia > Primates > Tarsiidae > Carlito > Carlito syrichta. The sequence continues at coordinate 316,702 of NW_007252895.1, read as the reverse complement.
AGCCTTTTCCCATCAGCCATGGTCAACCCCACCATGTTCTTCGACATCGCAGTCGATGGCAAGCCCTTGGGCTACGTCTCCTTCGAGCTGTTTGCAGACAAAGTTCCAAAGACAGCAGAAAACTATTGTGCTCTGAGCACTGGAGAGAAAGTTTTCGGTTATAAGGGTTCCTGCTTTCACAGAATTATTCCAGGGTTTATGTGCCAGGGTGGTGACTTTATATGCCATAATGGCACTGGCGGCAAGTCCATCTATGGGGAGAAATTTGATGATGAGAACTTCCTCTTGAAGCATACAGGTCCCAGCATTTTGTCCATGGCAAATGCTGAACCCAACACAAATGGTTCCTAGTTTTTCATCTGCACTACTAAGACTGAATGGTTGGATGGCAAGCATGTGGTTTTTGGCAAGGTGAAAGAGGGCATGAATGCAAGCCATGGAGGACTTTGGGTCCAAGAATGGCAAGACCAGCAAGAAGATCACCATTGCTGACTGTGGACAACTCTAATAAATTTGACTTGTTTTATCTTAAACTACCAGATCATTCCTTCTGTAGCTCAGGAGAGCACCCCCTCCATCTTGTTTGCTCGCAGTATCCCTGTAATCTTTGTGCTCTCGCTACAATTCTTTGGGTTCCATATTTTCCTTATTCCTTTCCATGTCTAGTTGGATTGCAGAGAAATAAAAACTAACAACAGCAACAAAAAAGATTCCCCCTTCTATTCTCTCAAGGTTATATTTTAAAACCTTAAATATTTATAAAATACTATTTTTATTTATTTGTTTTTTGCTAATTCTAACATCTGGATCATCTTGTGGTTGGCCCCTATGACCACTTTTTCTTTTGACCTTAACTCACATTTTCTGTTTTATTGCTTGAGTAGTAACTTTTGATTATATATAATGGGCATTGTGAGTGATGTGTTTAAAACTCTGGATTCTGTTATCTTCTTCTGAAAAGTGTTAATTTTTGTTCTATGAGGCATTTAAATTATTAACAGATTATATTGAGCTTTGGATGTTTTGTTTTATATTCTGTTAGGAAGAGACTGTTACAATTTTGTCTTTATTCCTAGGGTAATTCCCTTAGGTCTAGGACATAGTTTTTTTTTCCTCTAAGATGTGGCCCTCTTCCAGTTTTAATTGAAATCCCAAAGTGTTTACCAAGCCATGAAACTTTGTGGAATAAAAACTCCAAACTCTTATTTCCCCTGCAATGGGCAGCAGCTGAAATCTCTGTTCAGCTCATTTAGCCTTATAATGGTTGTTTTCCGCTGGGCTCCCCACATATGGGATTTTTTTGGGGATTTCTCAATTTCCAGTTATTCTGGAAGCAAGTAGCTCTGTGTTCTGATGACTCAGGCTAATGAGAGTGCAACTTTATGATTGAGTTCTAGCCACCCTCCTCTTCTTTAATGCTGGGGACTGTCCTCTGAGTAGAAGCTGGTATAAATGAAGATCTCCTTTTTTCAAGAGTTGCATTCATTCTAATTTCTACCTGCTTTTTACTGTTCTTCAGTGCCTGTTTTAAATGGTTGATTTTTAGACTTTGTTCAAAGTTTGTCATAGTTACATGCAGGAGAGTTAGCTCAACACATTTCTTTGTCATTGCTAGCTCTAGAATGACCTAGAATGCCAGCTCTTTTTATTTTCTAAAGTTTACTTCAGATGGTTAAGATATTTCTGATTATGACCTCATTACTTCTATTTCATCTCTATTCTTAGATACGAAGAGAAGGCTACTAAAGACTTGGAACGATACAATAGTCAAATGAAGAGAGCCATTGAACAGGAGTCACAAATATCTTCAAAAGATGGCAGGAAAAAGATAAAATCCACCAGCACATGGAATCTGGCACAGAAGTACAAGTTGAAAACCTCATTATCTAATCAGCCAAAACTTGATGAGCTCTTTCAGTCTCAAATTGAAAAAAAAAGGAGCCAAAATATTAAAATAGTACAGATCCCCTTTTCTATGAAAAACTTAAAAATAAATTTTGAGAAACAAAAGAAATTTGACTTAGAAGAGAAGGATGAACTTTGCTTGATTCACAACCTCAGGTTTCCTGATGCATGGCTAATTACATCCAAAACAGAGGTAATGTTATTAAATCCATATAGAGTAGAAGAAGCCCTGCTGTTTAAAAGACTTCTTGAGAATCATAAACTTCCTGCAGAGCCACTGGAAAAGCCAATTATATTAACAGAGAGGTATGATGAAGTAATACTTTTTTTTAAATTCTAAAAGTATTTATTAATTCATACTTGATTAGAAATTTAAGGTAAAAGGTTGAAAGTCTTTCCTAGTAGGGATAAGTGTTATTTACTTAGATCTTTTTAAAATGTGATTTCTAATCTTTTGTTTGTTTGTTTTGAGTTGAAGTCTCACTCTGTCACCCAGGCAGTATTTCAGTAGCCTGCTCACGACTCCTGCAGCCTTGACCTGCTGGACTTAGTCAATCTCTTCTGCCTCAGCCTTCCAAGTAGCTGGAATTACAGACACGTGGCACCATGCCCAGCTAATTTTTTGATTTATTGGAGAGATGAGGTCCCCCAAGTTGCACAGACTGTTCTTGAACCCTTGGGCTCAGACAGTCCCCTCGCCTCCACCTTCCAAAGTGCTAGGGTTACAGGTGTGAACCACCACACCTGGCCTGGTTTCTAATCGCTAATGGAATTGTTTATAAATAATTTTAAAATATTCCATATCATTCACTTCTACATTTAATAAATGTCAGTCTCATTTCTCCTATACATTAGTGACTTCCCTAGGGTAATTTTGAAATTATATCACTATGACTTTCTTCTTTTGTGCACTTTTTAACATTTTCAAACATATACCAAAATAGAATTATGCAGTGACTGCTTTTATCAACACTTATCAAGATTTTGCCAAATTTGCTTTATCTGTCCTTTTATATACACTGTATACACATATGTATTCTTTCCTTTGCTAAAGTAGTTTAGAAGAATTCCCCCCTGCATCTTTCAGTATATCTCTTTCAAAAATGGCTATTTTCTTTCCTAGTCATACTTTTCATACTTTACACAATAATAATTCTTGGAATTGTTCCTCGTTGTCTCAAATGTTTTTTTTTAATATTTTAAAATTTTAATTTGTATCTAAACAAAATCTACATATTACATTTAATTATGTCTCTTAAATCTTTTAAAACAAAACTATTGACTTATTGTAGCAACTGAGTCACTTATTTGGTGGAATGTTCTATTGTCTCTATTTGCTTCCTTGTAGTGGTGTTCAACTTGGTTTTTTTTTTTTCTCTCCATATTTAATTGGAAGTTAGCTCAAGAGGATTGACTAGATTTAGATTCTACTTTCTAGTAAGACTGCTTAATAAATAGGGGCTATGTGCTTCATGTTTAATCACATCAAAAGGCACCTATCACTGGGGTCAGCTGATGACAGCCTGACCGTCCTCCTTAAAGTTTCCCGTTAACCTTTTCCATCTGATGGTTTCATCCATTGATGATTGTTGCCTGAAATAATTTATTGCCTTTTCCTATTCTATATGAGCAAATTGTTTTCTGTAAAAATAGCTAATGACTAACCTATAAACATTTACCTTTTTATATTTACTATTTCTCTTTCAGCCTGATACCATTAAAAGATAATTATATGACAAAGGAGATAACCTGAAATTTTAAAAGATAATAAGAATTTGTTCACTGGCACACATAACTAGATAACTCTTTTTCAAAACTTCCAAGAGTAAGGCAGGAATTATTTATAAAATGTGTTAAAACTCTTGTTAAAGATACTGCCCTCAGAAAGAAAAAAATAAGGACAGAACCCAAATATCTGTTATATCTGTCTTCTAAAATAAGACAACAGCAAAAATCTAGTATCTTTTATAGTATTCGCTTAAGATTGGCTTGGGAAATTGTCAGAGGAAGAACTAGAAGACAGTGCCTTATACTGTATTAAAACAGTTTAAACACCTGATAGTGCTTTCTCTTTCCTCAAAAAGAAGGGCACATCTTAATTTTTCTACTTAATTGCCTTTCTCAGTAATACATGTAAATTTTCATCTAAATCTCAAAAGTCTTTTTGTGTTTATTCAAATTATAGGTTTCTAAAAGTATTTTTCTGTGCTGTGTTCTATTATTAAAAACAAATACATTAAAAACTATTATTTTGGGACTATACTAAACTTGAAAATAAATTTTTCTTAATTGAGTATAAACAAGAACAAGTGTTAATTCAAAATTGTTTTCCCTCCTCCTTTTGAAATGTGGCATGCCCATCACAGTTAACAATGTACATTTTTCAAAACTGAGTCATGGACTAATCCCACATCATTGACAGGGTAACTAAAATTGGGCTCAGTTTTCCCACCAGAGTTCTAATGCCATTTGTGTAGCTTACCTTGGAGCAATTTCAATATCTATAAAAAACAAAGTAAGTGCTCAATAATAATAGTAACAATGGCAAACATTTACTGAGCATTTACTATATGGTAGGTACTTTGCTAAGTTCTTTCATGATCTTTACAGCAATTTTATGAGGTAGATATTATTATCCACATTTTCCAGTTGAGGAAACTAAAATACAGAATGGTTCATTAACTAGGCTCTCATAGGCAATAAATAGGCAGTGGATCCAAGATTATAATCTAGAGAGTTTAAAAACTGTGGAGCCTGCACCATTAGCTGCTGTACTGTGCCATCATCATCAATACCACCACTGGTTCTCAGATTGATATTTGGAATATTGGTTAGATAAGAAAAGCCACATCTGATATATAGCCAAAGCTCTCTTTGTAATATAGCTCTCACACCCAGTAGGGTCTTCAACCAGAGCTGATCAGCAAGGATATCATCTATTCATTTGCTTTTTCAAGGAGTACAGGTTTGAAATGAAATAGCACATCCTGTACTGAAACATAACAGCGCCTTGTATACCTAAGACTAACATCTGGCATATGGTAGGCACTCAAATATTCATTGAGTGAATGGGAAAATCGTAATCGTTCACATGTCAACCCTAACAGACACCTTTTTGCAGTGACTTTTAATGTCATAAGGCACTATGACCAAACCTAAAACTAACCTTTAAAAAGGCTGATTTATACCCTAGATAATCTGGGGCTTCTTCAAAATTTTGTTACCACTCAGAATCATTTCATACACTACCTTTGGCAAACATGCCATGCCTGCAGTAGACAGAAAGAAGTTCTCCCAAGCTCTAAATTGATTATAAGTTTCTGGGAGAAAGGAAAAAAAAAAACACGTTTATCTTTTTGTTACTGAAGAAACCTTGAATAGCAATTGAAAACTCGGCAGGATGGACCACTTGAATAACTTTACAATGTATTATTGTGTCTGTTTTAAAGGTGTGAAACAGCATTACTTACAAAGTTTTCATTTGTATTATATTTAGAGAAAGCCATATTTTATTTCCCATTGAGTTTGTACCATACTAGAAAATAGAAATTCTTTTATTTCTTTTCCTCCTTTCTATATACTGTGTGCAGTTGGTCTTTTATAAAATACTAACAGAACTGTTAAAAAGTAGTTCTCACATTTTGCTTAAAAATGATAACACTTTTCAGAGGGCCTTTGGATGAACTTTTTCCCATAAATTCTCTTATTTCACTCTGCATATTTAATAAGTTAAAGGACCATACTTTCTTTTTCAGTCTTTTTAATGGATCTCATTATTTAGAAGTTTTATATAAAATGGCAACAGATGACCAAAGATACAGTGGATCAACTTACCTGTCTGATCCTCGTCTTACAGCAAATGGTTTCAAGATAAAATTGATACCAGGTATGATAATGCTGTTCAGTATTTCCTGATTTGGAAAAATAAGTCTTTGGGTTTCATAATATACAGATATGGTATATTTTTGTCTCACTACAAGTAACAGTGTTGGCTATGTAAAACCACTTATTTCAAAAAGATCACCTCGGCCTGAAACAAGCAGTTTGGGCATCTCCTTCAGACCAGTGTCTTGCATTTACATTTTCATAACTAATTAAGTAATTTTATTGCAATTTTAGTAATCCTTTGACATAATATGCAGACTGCCTGCTTTGTTTAACTAAATATTAAAATATTCCTTTAGGTGATGAAACAAATAAATATGCAGGGTACTAGAATGGCCTAACAAAAATGGACATCTTTTCTTTTTTATAAGTATTTACTTATTTTGCCAAGTAGCTATGTAACATCAGTATTCTTACTGTTTGGAGAGGTGATGATTTGATTCCATGGCTTTAAAAAGACAGATAACCCTCTTTGCTTAGAATGAAAATTCATTGGGTGGATAGAAAAGAAAATCCATCTGGCTGGGAGACTTCCTAGCTAGTTTCCTCTCTTTTATAGTTTCTGCCTTCTGCCCTAGCTTCCTAGGCTGGCCTTGTCCTGTTAACTTTCTCTTCATCTGCTGTCAAAGGAACACAGTGGCACTCCATTGTTTCCCCTTAAACTCATTATGCCCAAAGTGTAGAAAAACAGAGTTCTGCCAAAAACAGTGTGTGAAGATTTTTAAAGGAATGTTTTAGTGAGACATAAAAATAAGTAAAAACAATGTACAAGAGCATGGAGCTGGATGTATATGGAAAATGCTTTGGTGTCCCAAACTTAAGCTAATTTTACTTGATTTTTGCAATTTTAAGAGTACTTACCCTAAATTTCTTAACCTCCTACCTCAGTTCTAGAAATTTAGACTTGGGGTGGAGAGTCAGTTCAAATCTCAGCTCTGCCATTTAAAAAAAATTTCCTCATCAGTAAAAAAGTAATAATTATTGAATAATTATTATGTATAGGGCACTGTTCTAAGTATTAAATCTATTCATTTAATCTCCTTAATAGCTCTATAAAGTAGGGTCTGTTACTGACCTCATTTTACAGATGGAAAAATTGAGGCACAAGAAGTTTGCTCAAGGGGACAGAGTTAGTGGTAGAAACAAAATTTGAACCTAGGCAGTCTGCCTTTAGTTCCTAGCTCTTAACTAATTTGTTATATTATCTTCCTCTTTAAATGGAGATATTTACTTAATGAAGTAGTTGTGAGCACTAACCCAAATAACAAGTAAACCAATGAGCATAGTACTTGACAGTAGTAGATGTATAAATATTCTCTTCTCTTACTAGCCTTCAGCCCCACTTTAGACTGACCTTTTTGGAAATTTTCATATCTATATAAATATGTAAAAGAGGATGTGAACTAGAATAGTCTATTACTTCCTCTTTGCCTATCTAAACACTGTTTTGAGACCCATTTAAGTTTCCCTGTAGTTGAGACTCATTTTGTCTCCCTTCATTGAACTCTGTATCTTATTTCTTAATGCTTGATGATATAGAACATTCTCCAGTTGTTCCCCTGGGACAAACATTAGGATACTTGCTCTGTAGTCTACTACCATTGCATCTGCCCAGCCAGGTCAAGGAACTAGTCTGTAACTGGGAACAGGTAAGGGGATTGAATTATTGAAATCTTAGGATCTGAAACTCTTTAAGTTATATCACATCTTTTTGTTAATCCATTGATAGCTACTACCTTGTCCAGAATTGTACTCTTTTTATTTCTAGGTAGCAGTATGTGGACTTCATAAGAACATTGTTATACAGATAGCACCAAAGAAAATAAATCTCAATTATTTTCCAAAATCCCATATTCTGAAGCCAAATTTGATGCTTTGCAATTTGTGTTGTTAGGGATTATGTAACCAGTTATACATCCAATCCTGTAGGTAGTGTTCCATTTCATTTTAATTACTAAATTATTGAAAGAAGTTTAAGTAATAGATAACATGTCCATTTTGAAAATTATCCTAGTAAAGTACTTTGAACAAACATTAGTATTTCATTTCCTCAAATTAGTAACATAAGTTACTATGTGAACTATCTTTATAATTTGTAAGTTAAAATAATCACAGAAATAATTAAGGCCTTTAAATCAGGTATTAAAACAATAGGATATACTTTGAGGAACAGCAGTTGTTAAAACACTTAAACCAGTTTTATTTTAATAAATATCATGGGATTCAATTTTCTCTCTAAAGTAAGAAATGTTCTAAACAAATGTAACGAACAGAACAGCAATAACTGAGATTAAATTAAATTACATAAAGCACATGTGGTATCAGTGAGCACTTATGACTTAATGTGAAATCCTATGGGAAATTATTATTTGTTCTCCAACTAAGGAACAAAACTTTGTCCTGAGTTTATTAAATTCTAATGAAGATTCACTGAATGTTTTAACAGTGAGTTTTGTTTTTAATGGACATGTTCTGGAATATAATTTAAACTAAACTTACTATTTTTTCTTTTAGGAGTTTCCATTGCTGAAAACTACTTAGAAATAGAAGGAATGGCTAATTGTCTCCCATTCTATGGAATAATGGATTTAAAAGAAATTCTGAATGCTATATTAAACAAAAATGCAAAGGAAGTTTATGAATGTAGACCTCGCAAAGTGTTAAGTTATTTAGAGGTATGCATTAGTAACTTGTATGGGTTGGCTAGGTTTTAAGATACTTATTTCTTAATAAAATAATAAATGGTTTCAAAATAGTAAAACAGTTTCTATAAGGTTTATTACTGTTTGCAAGAAGTAATGCTATTTAAGAAAGAAAACTGCATTAGAAGTTTCACATTATAGACTAGGAGTTGTAGTAAACTCTATCATTGATTCTTATCATAACATTTCTTGGGGACATATTGAAGAAGAATCTTATGGATGAGACATTTTGTAGTTGTTTTTTTTTTAAATTTCCGTAAGTAATCCCCCTTAGAAGGAATTCAAAATTGTTCCCCATTTATACCATATACTTGATTAAAAAAAATTTTAATATGATTCTAAGCCCTGATCTTTTCAATAGCAAAAGGAGGGAAAGTGAAATTTCTAAATCATTGAACTAATGGAAACTTTTGTTTTCTTAACAATATTCATTGCAAGTGAGAAATGTAGCAATAGGTTTAAAAAATAAGTAATAAGAGGATTAAGAAATATTATAAGCACGGGGCATGGTGGCTCATGCCTGTAATCTCAACACTTTGGGAGGCAGAGGTGAGAGGATTACCTGAGCCCAGGAGTTCAAGAGCAGCCTAGGTAACTTGGGAAGACCTCATCTCTACAATTAAAAAAAGGAATATTATAAGCTTTATAATGTCCAAGTTTACCATGACAATAGTGATTGTTTGGTGGTTCTAGATATCCCTCAAGGTTAACTAGTATTAAGAACAAAACTAAGCTCTAATAAAGCTTTTCTCTCTATTTAAAAATGAGCCTTTTGAAATTTACAATACAAAGTATGCCCATTGTATTCTAAAGGACGGACTTCCTTAACTGAAAAGTCCACTTGTTACCCCTTCCTAAGAATGTATTCAGTAGTGTTCTGTGCATATTTTAGGTGCTTCGTTGTGTGGAAATTCCCACCCTATTTTGTGGGCAACTCAACATTGATAATTTCTAGAGACTTCAAAGGAATCCTTTCTTGTGATAGACTTAGTATGAACCTAAATAAGAGTTGAGGGAGTTGTGGGCAGTGTTTTGTGTACTGAAGATGATGTGGGAAGATTTCAGAACTAGCAGAAAAAAAGTGGTTAGGACTAGCTTTAATTTTTTTTTTTTTTTTTGCTAATACTGTACTTCATTATATTAAGGTAATAGTTGATGTGATTATTAAGGAAAGTGGCCTAGGGAAAAAAAGGAGAGAATCACAAGGATGCTTCCATTTAAAGTCAAGCTGAATAAGATGAATCAGAGAGAAAGATAGGAGAGTGAAAGGAGAACCAAGAGGAGTGGATATAAAAGTCAAGGAAGGAAAGAAATTTAAAAATAAGCAGTATCAAGTTTTTAGGGTAATAGTTGTTAGAAGATCATCAGGTATGGCTGCTAGATGCCAGTGGGAACCTTGAAGAGAACCATGATGGCAAAGTACAGTTGTCCTTTGGTAGACTCAGGATTGGTTCTAGGACCACCAAAAGATACCAAAATCCAAGTATACTCAAGTCCCACAGTCAGCCCTGTGGAACCCACAAAAACAAAAAGTGGGTCCTCTGTATATGCAGATTTCACATCCCATTATACTGTGTTTTTGATTGGAGTTTGGTTGAAAAATGTCTGTGTATAAGTGGACTTACGCAGCTAAAACCCATGTAGTTCAAGGGTCAGCTATAGCAGGGATTGACAACATTTGCTAATGGTTAGGGAAGAGTAGTGGTGGAAAAGTAGGCAGCAAGGTAGTGAAAGGAAGGTAAGAGTATGTTTAGCGTGTTTGTATTGAATTGGTAGAAAAGACTGACAATGAAAGATTGCAGAGCAAATATTCCAAAAAAGGCAAGAAGGAAGATAGGATATTGATATAAGCTTTATAAAGGAGAAACTGTCTATGAGTCAAGAGGAGAAGAGGAGGAAAAGTGAATGGATCTAAAAATAAATGCTGTAAGTGCTATACGGTTGATTAGAAAGGAATATGTCCATGTGTCATTAAGGGCTCATAAAGAGCTTACATTTGTATCGGATCCAGATGGACAGTTTTGTGATTCTACAACATTGCTTAGTAGAATTTGTTCTCAGTAGAATTTGTTCAAGGGTACAGGATTAGTAAGATGGATATGGTGGAAGAACAGGAGAAGGGTGAGTGAAGGAAAATTGAACATATTATGTTTGGGAAACTGTGTTATGTCCTAGAAATATATAAAGATAAATTAGATTCTAGTAGGGATCTAAAAGGAATGCAAGTTGCTAAAGCTAGCATTTGTAATGTTGCACTTACAATTTGTACTTTACTTAGGGAGTGATGACAGAGGGTGTTGGTGAGTCAGAATAAGGAAGGCCTGGAGAGATTAAAGGTCAAAGTGAAGAAAATAGTTCACTTGAAATAAACAAGTAAGATAATTGGAAATAAAATGAGTGTGTGGTTAAAGAGTCAAGATCTTTGCAATACAACTAATTTTTTTTTGTTGTTGTTGAAGTACAACTATTTTTTAAAAATAAATCTTAAAAGGAGCCAGCTTTGCTAGCACTGTCTTATCCTCAAACACTTAGTTCTCCCTATCTCAGAAAATCAGAAAACAGCATAGCATACAAGAAATATGGATACTATCCTTGATTCTGCATTCCTCATAACCAGTCCATCAGAGTCTTCTTGACTTTCCAATTCATATCAGAAATCTTTACTCTTCCCTCCATCTCAGCTGCTCTCACCCTAGTCCAAGCCTCTCATCAAGGTTGCAGTGGTTGCCTGCAAGACTTGCTGCATTTTTTCTTGACTTGCCGGCCTCAAACCATACTTTTAACCAGCAGTCAGACTAATTGTTTTTAAAAAGTGAAACAAATGCAGGCTTTTGCTTAAAAACCCTCTTGTTACTTTCCTGTACCTTCAGATTACAACCCCAATTGGTTACCCTGTCCTTGAAGGTGATCTGGCCTCAGCCTAACTCTCTTACCTTGTTCTTTCCTTCCCTTTGACTATAATGTTACATCCACACTGAACAATTAATTTTTTTTCTGTTCTCTTTGCATGAAATGCTTTTTTTCCCCCATGATCTTTGCATTATGGTTAGCTTAAAGCCATCTCCTCAGGTAAGCTTTTGACAACCACACACATTCTATTAGGTTGCCTAATTTAATTTTATGCATCATTTATTCACTAAAATGTTCTGGGTTTTTTGCACTAGAATGTAAATTTCAGAAGAGAAGGGGTCTTGTTTTCTTGTTTATCACTATATCCCTAGAACCTAAAATATAGTTGGGCTTAAGATTTGTTGAGTGAGTTAATAAGATGAACATAAGCACAAAGGTGGGAACAACAGGTGCTGGAGGATGGCAGGAAGATGGGAGGAGGAATAAAGGGCACACAACTACACAATGGGTACCAGGTCCACTATTGAGGGATAGAGGCTGGCTAGAAGCCCAAACCTCACCTGCACACAATTTACTTATGTAGTAAACCATCACATGCACCCTACAATTCTAAAATAAAAAATAAATAAAATTAAAAGATGAATATAATCAATTTTCTGTCTTCTTGCTATGATAATACATTTTCAGCTTTACATTATATTGTGGTAAAATGTAATACTTTCCCTTCACAGGGAGAAGCGGTGCGTCTATCTAGACAATTACCCATGTACTTGTCAAAAGAGGACATTCAAGACATTATCTACCGAATGAAGCACAAGTTTGGAAATGAAATTAAAGAATGTGTTCATGGTCGCCCGTTTTTTCATCATTTAACCCATCTTCCAGCAACTACATGATTAACTATGTTTAGTTACTGTTGAATTTGATTTTGTCCTAAAACGAGTCAGTTTTTAAAACCTCTTTGTATTATCATGTGTCAAATGGTTATTTTATGAGGATTCACTGACGTGTTTGTACATTAACAAAAGTTTCAAACATTGTAGAAAACTTAAATAAACTAATATAGACTATTCATTTTAGTCTCAAGAACTAGCCTTCATAATAATTATTTGTTGTAGAATCCAAATTGGAAACTAGGTAGTATCCTTGCATGGTTGATTTTATAGATCAGCCCTGTGCAAGGAGAAATCACATATCACAGATACTGAGCTGACAGATATTGCCAATCTTGATTGAAGTAGAATGGAGAGACAGAGTGAAAGAAAGTGAGAAAATGAAGTTCAAAAGAAGAAAACATAACTTCAGAAATCTTGTCATTTAATTCCATGTTGGGGGTAATAGCTTAGACTTTGCTGACTCTTACATGGTAATTATTGAAATTTGGGGTCAAAATTTGTCAGAGAACATGGGAAGAATTAGATTTGTAACAGAAAATTTAGGTGATTATTGAACATTGTGTGCCTTCAAAAATTGGTCCCACGGTGCCCCAAAATACTTCTATGATATTCAGTATATTCCATTAATGAATATATTTTGTGTAAATTAAGAGTTGTTATACTGGATACACACACCCTCTCTCATAATTCTCAAGGGTCATGTTTAAATTCCTAAGATTTCCAAGAGATACAAATGTGACGCCTGGAATTTTACTTGTATTTTTGTTTGTTTTTTTGAGTTGGAGTCTCACTCTGTCACTCAGACTGAAGTGCAGTGGCCGCTTCCGGCCACCGCAGCCTCAACCTGCTGGGCTTTGGGCGATCCTTCCACCACAGCCTTCCAAGTAGCTGGAACTATAGGCACACGCTACCACACCCGGCTAATTTTTTGATTTATTGTAGAGATGAGGTCTCGCCAAGTTGCCCAGGCGGGTCTCGAACCCACGGGCTCAGGCAATCCACTCACCTCAGCCTCCCAAAGGCGTGGGATTACAGGCTGAGCCAGCCCGGCTGTGGAATTCCACCTGTAATTTGACCTCCTCTGCCGACACCATCCTGTTACCCTGACCCAAAATACTTTTTTCCTCCTGATTATCCCTTTTATAAACTTGGGGTCCCTCTCTGGGAGAACTTAACTGGGAAAGCTGAAAGAAGGGGAGGATGACGAAATTTACATCATACATTTGCACTAGCCCTACGCAAGACTGTAGACTCAGTTTTTTGCCGGTTTTGTCTATGGTCCTACAACAGCCTTGTAGGTGAAAAAACTTTCTCTGACCAGTCCTGAATTGTGACAAGTCAGCTGGGTGGGAATGGCAGCAAGTATCTACCACCTCTTGCTGGGTAGACACTCACCTTGTATGAGCTCGTTTAATTGTCACAACAATTTTTAAATGGTAGGTACTATTGAGACTAATTCCGAACCTTGTCTTAGCCGCCATTACACAGCCTGCCTTGAGAAATAGGCCCTGCAGAGAGTTACTCGAGTCAAAGTCTAGATATTTGGTATGGGAGGGGGAAAAGCATCACACTCCCCGACACCCACCCGCTTTAGGGAATGTATCTGAAGAAGTCAAGCTTGTGCCACAATGTTTTTCTTAGGGAGTCGCAGAGGCGAGCGAGATGGCTGCTTGTCCCAGAAGGAGCTTCGGTTGAGGGTCTCGTGTCGCCCACGGAGCCGACCTGGCTCGCTACCCTGACGCGGAAGCCCCGCGCCGCCCTCCCCATGTCCCACAAGCCCTTGCTGCAAACCCATCACCACCCACGGGACAAAATGGCGGGAGCCGGCCTGGCTCTCGAAGGGGACGGCCAAGTCCCTCGGCCACGAGCCACCTCATTTCTCACGTGCCGCCCCCTCCGCCCCTCGCAAGCTCTTGAAGCAGCCCAGCTCTTCCCGCGGCGCAAATGACTGGAGCGGGTGCGGCAGGTGGCAAACCCTGGCTTCCAGGATGGAGGTAAGGGCTGGCTGCGGCTGGGAGGTTGGCTCTGCTAATTAAGGGAGAAGTGGCCGGCATGGTGCCTCAAGCCTATAATCCCAGCACTGTGGGAAGCCGAGGTGAGAGATTACCTGAGTCCAGGGGCTCGAGACCAGCCTGAGCAACTTGGTGAAACTAGTCTACAATAAAGCTAAAAAATGGGCGTGGTGGCGCGTTCCCGTAGTTCCAGCTACTTGGAAGGCTTAGACCTGAGAATCGCCTGAGCCCAGCAGGTCAAGGGTATGATGGCCGTGAGCATGCTGCTGTCCTGCAGCTTGGGCGACAGAGTGAGAGTCCCACTCAAAAAAAAAAAAAAAGGAATGCCTCATCTCAAGCGACCCATTTGCTTCCTTTAGACTACGAGTTGGTGGAGGCCTGGGCTTAGGTGGAAGACCTATAAGGTGTGAATCCCTCAAAGTGCTCTTGAGACCAAGAGTATCACCGAGGATCCTGGCCTTGGCTATGGCCACAGGGATGACGCCAGAGCCCCTATTGAAGTGAGGTTCGCAGACATCTACTAGGGTAAACATTTTGCCGGGAAGATTGCCATCTATAGTCCAGCCAGGCCTACGAAGTCTTAGATATTTAATATACGTTGAAAAATGTTAGACTGGAATTTATGTGGACAGATTGTTGTTGCTTTCATTGCCGATTTGATTCTCAGTGATTTTATCCAGATTTTTGTGACTCAGATTGCAGGAATTACAGTCTATCCCACCACAGTGCACATTTCTTAACTAAAGATGTAGATATGACCCATTTTCCTCTCCATACACTTGGCTCATCTGTTTACTTTTATTTTCATTGTATTTTTGCAAGCTTCCTCCAGTCTTTTTTGGAGCGCAGAAGTGGGGAGTAGGAGCTGATAAAATAGATTTGACATTTCACAGTGCTTAATGCAAGGGAAATAATACATTTGGCACCTAAATGTCGATCACTAGACCAAAGTTACCAGGCAAATTAAAATACCTGTAAGGATATTACACTATTTAAGAAACTAGACTTGTTTTTGGAGTTGGGTCATTTTGGGCAAACCGGTGTGTTCATAGGTTTATAGTGGCTAAAACGAGTCTTTAAGGGATCCAATCGAAATAGAAGCCCATAGTAACTCGATGATATACCTGAGTGCTCACAGCTAGTCTAGTACTCTACTAGTTGATATTATAAACAAAAGAAAGGTCAGTACTGAAAAAAAAATTTTACTGAAAAGCCACATAAAAAAATGACATGAGATTATCAACTACTTTTTCCCTTCATAAGCATAGATAATCAAGAGTTAACTATTAACCTGTAGGTCTTTTGGTAAATCTCACCTAAACTTTAAAAGTTTAATCTTCAAGCCTTCTTTATTGTTACCAGTCATACTAGCAGTACCATTGAACTCTCACCATAGCTACCTGAGGTTGTTTCCTCTGCTTTCTTGATTGTTTTATCACAACTTTTATTCTCCTTTAAAGTACTACAAATTAATGTAAAGAGCTTTTCTTTCACTTTTAAAAGTCTGTTCCAGTGGTTATCAAATTTGAGAATGTATCAGAATTACCTGGAGGGCTTATTAAAACACTAATTGGTAGGCACCATACCAATGTCTGGAATGGATCTGAAAATGTTTATTTCTAACACATTTCCAGGTGATTGATGCTAATACTACTGGTCAAAGAGCCACACTTGGGGAACTACTAGCCTATTCTGTGTATCGAAATTCCCCAAACAATCTCATATCCATCTCTTTAAGCTCTTACTGCCTTACTAAAATCTGCTCTCTCAAACAAACAAAACCAAACAACAACTAGGACTTAGAAGACTTCACCTGGATGATGTTTTTAATTTTTAAATTTTATAGATGGAGGTACAATTCAGGATTATGTACATAAGTGGTCATCATACAGGTGAAGTTTGGGTCTCACTTTGCCCGGTTTGATATCAGGTACCTTTATTAATGTTATTGCCTCCCCCCCCACCGCCAGTCCCAGCTCTTTGCCCTCCCCACTACTGCCAATCCCTTTCTTATAGTATTGTGATAAATGTTCAGGGTCTGCTTATGAGTGAGAACATGTGGTACTCAGTTCTTTGCTTCTGTGATCACTGAGTATTATAGATTCTAAATCCATCCAAGTTGCTGTGAAGTCCATAATTTTGTTCTTTATGACTGCGTAATATTCCATTGTGTATTTGTACCACTTTTTTTTTTTTTTTTTTTTTTTTTACCTAGTCTACTTTTGATGGGCAGCATTGTTGGTTCTGTGTTTTTGCTATTGTGAATAATTCTGCAATAAATGTGTGTGCAGGTATTTTTTTTATAGAATGATTTTAGTTCCTCCAGGTATATTCCCAGAAGGGGGAACTGCTGGGTCCTATGGAAGGTCGATTTTTAGATATTTTAGGAATTGCTATACTGTTTCCACAGAGGTTGTACTTGTTTACACTCCCACCATCAGTGTAAAAGTATTCCTTTCTCCTCACATCCTTTCCACTATCTGTTGTTTTTTGAGTTATTGGTGATGGCCATCCTGACGAGTTAGGTGGTATCTCAGTGTGGTTTTAATTTGCATTTCTTTGATTATTAGTGAGGTTGAGTATTTTTTAATGGATCTGTTGGCTGCTCATATGTCTTGAGAAGTGTCTATTCATGTCTTTTGCCCACTTTTTAATAGGACTGTTTTTTTTTCCTTTTACATGTTTGAGTTCCTTGTAGATCCTGGATGTTAGGCCTTTGTCAGATATACAGTTGGCAGATATTTTTTCCCAATGATTTATTTTCATTGTTTTTTTTTTTTTTGAGTTGGAGTCTCACTTTGTCACCCAGACTAGAGAGCAGTGGCCGCTCCCTGCCACTGCAGCCTCAACCAGCTGGGCTCCGGCAATCCTTCCGCCTCAGCCTTCCGAGTAGCCGGTATTATAGGCATGTGCTACCATGCCCAGCTGATTTTTTGATTTATTGTAGAGATGAGGTCTCGCTGCCCAGGCAGGTCTCGAACCCGCGGGGTCAGGCAATCCACTCACCTCAGCCTCCCAAAGGCACGGGATTACAGGCTGAGTCACCAAACCCGGCTTTTCATTGTATTTTTGCAAGCTTCCTCCAGTCTTTTTTGGAGGGCAGAAGTTGGGAGCAGGAGCTGTTTTAAAAATAAAATAGATTTGACACTTCACAGTACCTAACAGATATCCATTACTTTATCTCTGAAATTAAGATGCTGAACTTGATTTCCAACTGCATAATCATTCCTAACATTCTGTAATTTTATTTCTTCCTCTTTTGTTTTGAATACTCATTAGCAGGATGTGGAATGACTTCTTTTAATTAATTATGTCTACTGTTAACCATATTTAAGTGCTTGTCAACTAACTCACTTTTTTCATAAACTCTTTTAAACTAATGTGGGGAGAAGTAGATTTGTTTTCCACCCTGTTCTAGTTGAACACAAAATCACTATAACAAACTCCTTCATTTCTGTCTAGTTATATTTTCATTTCTTTGTTTATTCAGTGACATCATCAGGCTGGGTGCTGAACAGAGAATACAGAGAGAAAACACTCCTTACCCTTTAGAGGGAACAAAATAAGAGCAATATAAGTGTTATGATAAGGTTATATTGTATATATTAGAGAAACAAAGAGGTACCCATACCCAGCTTGTAGAAATCTGTGGAGGAAACTGGCGGGCTGAATCTTAAAGTTGATAAAGACTTATCCAGGAGGAAAAAAAAAGTCTTTGAGGCAGGGGGAACCACGGATTTGAGTGCAGGTACTGGAGTAAATGGAGATTGGATTAGAAGGATAAGATCAATATCTTGATCATACGGGGCTTTATAGGCCTTTAAGGATTTGGTAATTTTTTTCTTAAAGACTATGAGAAGCCATTAAATTTTTTAAGCAGAGAAGTACACAGTAAGCTTTAGAATACTTTAGCCAAATTATAAAAGGAGAGCAAGTTACCCGGCGACTTGAAAACTCAGTTTGTGTGATCCACACAAAAAGGGTTAAAATTTTGGTGGTAATGAGGAGTTAGCTAGAAAAAAGCTAGGCAGACAGACAGGGTGGGTCCCCCAGTAACAATGTAGGGAACTTCCAGTAGGCCTCTGGACTGAACACCAAATTGGTAAACAAGCAAATACCAAATTGGTAAGCAAGCCTCTCAAACTAGAGCTAAAGTACTCCCTGATAGGATAGAAAACAACCAATCAGCTCACCAATAGGCCCCTACCTCCTGCTGATTGGGCCTCAGTATTGACCAATCAGAACAGCTAGTGCCAACCAATCAGCTCACAGCTATTGCTAGCCGCTCAGCTTGGTCTTAGGACTATATTAGCACCAGGTTTCAGCTCCAAATCAGCAACCCCCTCAGGTCTCCTTCCACTGTGGGAGCTTTTCTGTCCTCTCATTAAATCCTGCTTTCTCTCTTTCTGGCTGTCTATCTCCCTCATTCCTCCTGGACACGAGAGAAGAACCCCGACCTGAAGAGCTGTAGAAGATTGTTGGAGCTGAAGAGCCATGCACCCTGGAGGCTGGACAGAGTTGGCTCAACTGGGAGAACTACTGAAAGAAGGGAAGACTCCAAAGCCAAGACACTCCATGGACTAGGCTTGCCAGCCAACCAAATCAGCAACATTCTCAGGGCTTGGCTTGCCAGCCCATTAGAGCCAACATTCCAGGGACTAGGCTTGTCAGCCCCTCAAGCCGACCCTTTCTGGGGCTCAACTGGCTGACCCATTGAGATGACACTCTTGAAACCCAGGCTTACCTGAAAAATCCATATCAGTTTCAAATAGAGACAGTTGATTTGAGAGTTGTTGAACCCCTCGTTGTCTTACAGGATTTTCAGTTTAGATTCAATGGGATGATGCCATAATGAAATTAAAGTGGAAAAGAAGTGTCTCCTACACTTTAGCTAATATATGATAGCAGATTACTTGAATAGAGGTTTATTTACCTTACCTTTCTACACTAGGAAGCCTGTCATTTCTGCTAACATTTTTATGTTCCACAAAGACTAGAAAAACCATTTAATATATCCTTTTAAAAGAAGGATTAGCAGGCTTCCAAGTACCTGGAACTACAGAAAAAAGAAAAAAAAAGGATTAAGTCAGGCTGAGTGTGGTGGCTGACACCTAGAATCCCAGCACTTTGGGTAGGTAAGGAGGGAGGATCGCTTGAGCCCAGGAGTTCAAGACCAGCCTGGGCAACATAGCGAGACTCCATGTCTACAAAAAATAAAAAATTAACAGAGTATGGTGGAACACTTCTGTAGTCCCAGGTACTCAGGAGACTGAAGCTGGAGGATCACTTGAACCAAGGTTGAGTCTGCAGTGAGCTGTGATTGTGCCACTGCACTCCAGCCTGGGTGACAAAGTGAGACCCTGTCTCTAAAATTTATTTTTAAATTAAATCAAATTTAATTTACATTTTACATTTTAATCTAGGCTTATAGCTGGGACATTTTGGAAACTAACCTAAAGTTTCCAATTGTTCCTTAAAGGAAATAATTTTTATTTATAAAGGACTTAAATATTTAAATATAATTTTCTAGGTAAAATTTACATCCAGATACTTAAAAAGATAGTATGACTGGCAACTTAAAATGATCTTTAATGTTGAACTTATTTGATATTTAAGAAATTTCTTGTAGGTATTTTAGTTATGTTTTGTAATGTAGATCATAGAAATGAATGATGAGTTAACCAGGCAAGAGATTGTGAACAGATTGAAAATATTTTTAGAAGAAAATGGTATGTTTTCACAAGTTAATTTACAATTATTTCTTAAAAAGGGGGTATTTTGTTTTTGAATTCGCTTTCATTTTATCTGGAGACATTAGTAAGTTATAGCAGGTTAATTTGCAAGACAGTGATGCTGTACTGTCAAAAATATATTTAAGTGATTAATAATAGCAAGATTTGGCTAGACGTGGTGGCTCAGCCTGTAATCCCAGCACTTTGGGAGGCCAACACAAGAGAATTTTCTGATCCTGGGGGTTTGAGACCAGCCTGGGCAACTTGTTGAGACCTCTGTCTCTACAATAAATCACAAAAGCTAGCAAAGCATGGTAGCGGGCGTCTGTAGTTCCAGCTACTTGGAAGGCTGAGGCAGAAGGATCGCCTAAGCCCAGCAGGTCGAGACTGTGGTGGCTGTAAGTGTGCTCTCCACTGCTCTCCAGCTTGGGTGACAAGAGTGTGACTCCAACTCAAAAAAAAAAATGCAAGATTGTTTCCATGTATTAATTACATGTAAATCATTATATATGGTACTTGTTATCTACTTTGAAGTTCTTTTTGCTTTTTTGTCTTTTCTAAATTTTCTTAGTTATATTAAGAAAACTATTATTAACACTTGCCCATACACATAGTAATGATTCTTGATCCCAAACGAAAACAAGATTCTTCCCCACACACATGAAGTTTTTAAATTGTCAGAGATTTTAAGGGCACAGTCAAATTTTAACTATTTTCTCCCTTAAAAGCACCATGAAATGTACAGCCTTCTCTGCCCCCAAAGTTGAAAGAAGAGTACTTCATGTTTGATAGGTTTCTTTAATTGACAAGTTTGAGGATGCTAGTAGATGAATATGAACTGAGTTAGGACTTCTCAAGTTTTAATGTGTATATGAAATTAATCTCTCTCGGCTTGTTTGATAGTAGGTCTGGGGTAGGGTCTGATATTCTACATTTCTGACAAGTTTCTATGTGATAATGATGTTCCTGGTTCAGGGATCACACTTGGGTTAACAAGAGTGCACATAATCCTGTGACCAAATGCTAGGTTCTTGAAATAGAATATAGTTAGATAATTTTTAATGCAAGTATATACTAAAAATAAAATAATCATATTCATGAGCCAATGACTCATAAGAGCTCTCCATTCTCTTTGGGATGTCAGGTTTATGGGGTTTTTAGGGCACATCATTCTTTAAGAAGTTAGATTTACATATTCTCAACCATTACTGAGATAACTGGTTCCACCATCATTTCTTCCATGCTTGTACACACAAGCATTCTTCCATTAAGAGGAGGAATCTAGTCCTTCGCTCTCTTGAATCTAGGCTAGTTTATGATTACTTTGCCAGTTAGATCATGACAGAAGTGATGCTATACAACTTGAAGGCTAAGCTATAGAAACCTTGCAGTTTTTGTTTGTTTGTTTTAGAAAGCAAGATTTCTTGAGAGGACAGAAGAGCTCCCACGGTGGAAGGGGACACAAGGGTGTTGCCCTTCCTGACTATCTTGAATTGGTTACTATGAGGAAGCCAGTCTCCTTGTAAGAAGTCACTCTTCCCTGAGTCTGGCATTGTATGAGAAAGCACAAGGTACCTAGATAAAGAGGCTACGTGGAGAAAGAAATGCCTAACTCATTTTTATTTGTTCCAGCCATCCCAGCTCAGGTGCCAGACATTGAGTAAAGATACCTTCTGATAATTCCACTCTCAGCTGCCATGTGATTACAACTACATGAGGTAGTCCAAGTGAGAACCACCTAGCTAAATTTGTCAGCCCCCAGAACCATGAGAGAGAAATTGTTAAACCACTAAGTTTTGGGGTTGCAGAGATAGATAAATATTCAGTAGGTCTGGGGTAGGGTCTAATATTCAAATAATATTAATAGTACTAATATTATACACATAGCCTTTTTAATATAAATATACTCATAATATGTAGCACTTTATTTATCAAAATGTTCTAGTATTATATTTGAGTCATGGTTTATGATGCTGTTAAGATTTGGAATAGTCTTTTGAAGATTACTTATAGATTTGATTTGCTGCTTTGCCACAGAATCACTAAGGTTTTCCATTCTCACCTATCCATACAATCAAATTATGAGTGAGAAAGAAATTGATGTTCTTTATTGAACATTAACTTTTCTTTTTCATGCTATGATTTATCTAGATATTGTTCGCCACAATAGTCTCTTAAGGGACTCTTCCTTAAGGAGTACATCCTTCATAAAGAATGATTTTCATGCCATTTAAAAATGTATTCATTTACTCAGTATTTACCAAACATCTGTCAAAAACACTCTGGGGGATTCAAGACACAGAGGGATTCAAAATTAAAGCATAGAGAAGACTCTACAGATAACCCTATTTAAACCAATGATAAGTCAGAGAAGTGCATATGTAGGGGAAGTTCAGAGTAAATAGAAATCACGTCAGCAAGGGTGATCAGCTTCGTGAAGAAAATCTGAGATGGGAATGAAGGCTAAAAGGTGTTTTTGCTTTTTAATTAGAAGTTAGAGAAGGCATTCTAGAGAGGGAACAAAGGGATAGAGGAAGTAGGGATGTTCTGAATGTTCCTTGGTGGATTACTATGGAAGCTATGGATTACTATGGAAGTGAGGGAGAAACTCAAGTCCAGTTAGAGGCCTGTTGCAGTAGTTAGAGCACAGATAATGCATGAATTAAGGTAATGACCCTATTAATTGGAAGGAGGGGAAAAGGTTAGTGGAGATTAACTCAAAGGGACTTAGTTCCTGCTTTCATATATACAGTCTGCCTTCTAGGCCTGGGTTTTAGATTAATGGATTTAACTAAATGGGATTCAACTAACTGCAGATTGAAACACTTGGGAAAATAAAAATAACAATACAACAGTAACAACGAATACAAGTAAAAAGTATAAAAACTACATTATAAAATTAAATAATCTAGAGATGATTTAAAGCAGGGGTTTCCAGCTCCTGCTAGGAAGCAGGCCACACAGCATGGGGTGAGTGGTGGGCTAGCAAGCAAAGCTTTATCTGTATTTACCACTCCCCATTGCTTGACTTACCCCCTGAGCTCCATCTTCTGTCAGATCAGCGGTGGCGTTCAATTCTCAGTGGAGTGCGAGTCCTATTGTGAACTGAGCATGCGAGGGATCTAGGTTGTGTGCTCCTTCTGAGAATCTAATGCCTTCTGAGAATCTAATACTTGATGATCTGAGGTGGAGCTGAGTGAATACAGATTAGTAGTGAGGTTTGACCGTACCCCTCCCAACCCCAGCTTCATGGAAAAATTGTCTTCCATGAAACTGTTCCCTGATGCCAAAAATGTTGGGGACCTCTGATATAAAGTATACAGGAGTATTTGCATAGATTATAAGCAAATACCATGCCATTTTTTTAAAGGGACTTGGGCAGCTGTGGAGTTTGGTATGTGGATTAGTTCTGGAACTATGCATTCCAAAAGATGACTGGATATGTATTTTTTCAAGGCACCATAGGCATTATAGATGAGTCAATTTGAATCTGTGTCCATAAATTATGATGCCATTAGGGGAGGCTACGTTATATAGAAGGAGCACTGATAGAAGAATCTGGGTTCAATAAAAATAATTCTCTCAGAAAAGGAATGTGTTTGCCAAATCTATGTATCCCTTGTACATTAGGCAATAGACCAAGAATGACTTTAGATGCTGCTTTTAAAAATCAAAAATTAGTGTTACATTCATGTCTTAAAAGAACAGAATAAACACTTTTAATATCAGATATTTACACAGAATGTTTGAAAGATAAATATACTTTGCAGCAGCCTAAGAATAGACAAAAATATTTGTTTTTTATTATAATACACTTATGGAGAGACATTCAGTTTAATTTCTCTGAATAGTATATGCCCTTTCTCATAGAATGGCCATCTGTAGCTTTTTTCTTTTAATTTTACCTTTATCTTATGCAGGTAAAATTGACATCCACATCTTTTGGGCATCCGCAAATAAAACCTTGCTTTTTGAATTAAAAACAATAAAGTTCACTGAACTCACTAAATTTAAATAATGCTTGAAACTACCTAATCAATTTTAAATTTGTTTCTTCTTGGATCACCTGTCTCGTCTTAACAGATCAGGCAATTAAATGTCATTTATATAATCTTGTGTCTACTTATAATTTTCCTCTAATGCTTGTTTTATATTATAACATAATTTTAAACTTTCATGACATAAAGTATCTTTCTAAACCCTGTCTGAAAAGCTATTACTGTAATATCTACTTAGGATGGATATATTTTATATATTTCTTGGAGCAAATAAGCAATTAATGAAAGCCCATCTTCCAGCTTTTCTTTGTGTTGAATAAACAAATCATCTATATTTCAGCACAATGCTTTGAATGAGTAACGGTGTTTAAGAATTTGGAAATGATATGTACCCCAGAGATTTCAAATCCTCTTTAGAACTCAGAATTGAATGAAATAGAAAAGTAAGAGTAGGAACTAAAGCCTTTGGATGATTCGGGATAATAATGTAATAGCTAACATTCATTGGAAACTTACTATTTACTAGACACTGTTCTAAGCCCTTTATATACTGTATTAACTCATTTGAGAGCTAGACATTACCTGAATTCTAAGTACAGCTTATAAGTGATTTGAAGTGAAAATGAGAACTTCTATTTTTTTTTAAAGACATCCTCCCAAACATATTTTCCCATCTACTTCTCTTTTCTCTCATATACACATTACATATTTTGCATTTTGTATATTGCCTTTTTCATCTTTCTTTTCAGTGTACCTACATAATTCTCTACTCACACCTTTCACACGTATACATATGCTTTTAGTTCACATGCACCTGTTTTACACATAATCACCATTACATAATTTACCCGATCTCTCATGTCAGGAACATAGGAGCTATTTTAACGTCTCCTTGAATCTGGACAGTTCTACTGCTTAAAAGTTCTTGAGTCTATTTATATTCTAGATGTTCATCTGAATTAATGCTGTTCCATTTTTTTATTGTGTAAGAATATCTCAAAAAGTTTCCCTCAGGAGTATCTCATCAATGACAGATGAAGAGGTTAGGATTAAATTAGTAAACTGTCAACATTTAGGGACTAAGTGACAAAAAGTCAATTTTGTATTAATAGTTTCCTATAAAACAGCTCTATTAAGAATTTAAGCTACTGTCATGGCATTTTTCTTAGGTTCTCAAATGCCTTCCTAATTTTTATATGTTTATGTATATTTCTAAATATTATTTTATGTGTCACAAACAAGAATGGCCTCAAGCTATATATACAGTCATGAAAGGGATTAGTTACTATTGTTAGGTAATGCATTCTGGAGGTGGCTAGAAATTCTCCTGAATTTTATTTATAAACTATTTCAGACATACGGAAAGTAATAGACACTTTTGTGCTCACCACAAATGCTTAATAAACCTAGTTATATTTTCTCTAGATCCAAGGATCTAAAGCATGGTCCATGGTTCAGCAGTATTAGCATCACCTGGGAGCTTATTAGAATGCAAACTTTCAGCACAGTCCCATCTCACCTGCAATTCTGTTGAATCAGAATCTGCATTTTCACACAATCCTAACATTTTTTTAAACTTTGTTCTAAATATATTTTTAAAGACTTCTATGTAGCTAAACGTCCCACTGTCCCATTTTATTCTGCCTCATTCTCTTCTTCTGTCTCTCAAGGTAATAGCTACTCAACATTTGATATGTACCCATTTTGTCTTTATTATTTTTATTGATTTTTATGCTGATGGGGATCTTGCTGTGTTGCCCAGGCTGGTCTCAAACTCCTGGCCTCCAGCGTTTCTCCTACCTCAGCCTCCAAAGTGCTGAGCATGAGCCACTGTTGTTCCCAGCCTGTCTTTCTTTTTACTACATAGGCTGGTCTCTAAATAGAAACACACACACTTTCACTCACTCTTTCTCTCACACACACTATTTTTAAACTTTATATAAATACAAAGTTTTTTTCCACAGCTATTTTCACTGCAGTGCTTTTTAGATTTATCCATGTTTTGCTCCCTCAATCTAGAAAGAAAACTTTAGCTTGGAGTTACCAAGATATTCTCCTATATGTTCTTTTTTAATTTTAAGTTTTAATTTTTGAGTTCTGGGGTACGTGCTACATAAGTAAATTGTGTGTAGATGAGATCTGGGCTTCTAGGGAGCCCTCCTCTGGTAGTGGACATGGTACCTAATTGGTGGTTGTGTGACCTTATCCCCCCTTCCTCCCTCCCGTCACTAGTAGTGCCCAGTGTCAGGTGTTCCTACCTTTATGCTTGCATGCCCATTGTTTAGTGCCCACTTATGAATGAGAACATGCCGTATTCATTTTTTGTTTCTGTGATAATTCACTTAGAATGATGGTCTCCAGCTGCATCCAAGTTGCCGTGAATGCCATGATTTCGTTCTTCTCTATGGCTGCATAATTTTCCATCATTTATATGCACCACACTGCTTACCACAAAGGCTGAACTAGATTACATTCCCATTAACAGTGTAGAAGTGTTCCCTTTTCTCCATAGCCTTGCCAACATCTGTTGCTTTTTTACTTTTTAATAATAGCCATCCTGACTGGTGTTTGGTAGTATTTCATTGTAGTTTTGATTTGCATTTCTTTGATGACTAGTGAAGCTGAGCATTTTTTCATATGTTTGCTGGGTGCTTGGGTGTCTTTCTTTGAGAAGTATCCGTTCATGTCCTTGCTCACTTTTTAATGGGGTTGTTTGTTTTTCCTGTCAGTTGCCTTGACTTCTTTGTAGATCTTGAATGTTAGGTTTTAGTCAGATGCGTATCTTGCAAATATTTTTTCCTATTCTTTGAATTGTCTCTTTACTCCCTTGATAGTTTATTTTGCTGTGAAAAAACTTTTAGCTTGATAAGGTCCCACCTGACAATCTTAGCTTTTGCTGCATTTGCTTTTGTGGACTTGGCCTGGAATTCATTGCCTACTCCCATGTCCAGAAGGGCATTCCCTAAGTTTTCTTCCAAGAGTCGTACAGTTTGGGGTTTCACATTTAAGTCCTTGATCCATTTTGAGTTCATTTTTGTATGTGGTGATAGATAGGGGCCCAGTTTCATTCTTCGGCATGCAGTTAGCTTTCCCAGCACCTTTGGCTAAACATAGTATTCTTTCCCAATTTTGTTGTTGTTGTTGTTGTTGTTGTTGTTGGATTTGTCAAAGATGCGTTGGTTGAAGGTCTGTGGTTTTACTTCCAGATTCTCTGTCCTGCTTCATTGGTCTATGTATCTTGCTAACTTGTTTGCTGTGGCCTTGTAATAAAGTTTGAGATCTGGAAGTGTAACACCTCCAGCCTCATTCTTGTTGCTGAGGATTGCTTTAGCTATTTGGGCTTTTTTTTTTTTTTTCCTCTTCCACATGAATTTCTGTATTGTCTTTCTAGGTCTATGAAAATTGATGCTGGTAGTTTGATAGGGATTGCAATTAATCTATAGATGCCTTGGGTAGGATGGACATTCTGACAATATTGTTTATTCCAGTCCATGAGCATGGGATGTTCTCCCATTTGTTTGTGCATCCTTGATTTCTTTGAGCAGTGTTTTGTAGTTCTCATTGTAAAAGGTCTTTCATCTCTGGTTAGAGGGATGCCAAGGTATGTATTTTTTGTGTGGTTTTTGTGAATGGGATTGTGTTTTTTGTTTGGTTCCCCACCTGCTTTTTATGTATAGAAATACAACTGTTTTGTTGTGTTTTTTTGCACATTGATTTTGTATCCTGAGAATTTACCAGGTCCTCTATCAGTGAGAGGAGGTTTTTGACAGACTCTGTAGGGTTTTGTAGGTATAGAATCATATCATCTGCAAAGAGGAGTAATTTAACTTCCTCTTTTCTTATTTGGAAACCCCTACCCCTAATTTCTTTCTTCTACCTGATTGCTCTAGCGAGGACTTCCAGTACAATGTTAAATTCCAGGACAATGTTAAAGAGTGAGAGTGGGCATCATTATCCAGTTCTTAGGGGGAATGCTTTCAGCTTCTGCTTGTTAAGCGTGATGTTGGCTGCAGAAATGTCATAGATGGCTATTATTATTATTTTGAGTTGAACCCCAGACTGGAGTGTAGTGGCACACTCAGGGCCATCCCAGCGTCAAGCTGCTGGGCTCAGGCAGTTCTTCCACCCCAGTCTTCCAAGTAGCCAGAACTACAGGCATGTGCTACCATGCCTGGCTAATTTTTTTATTTATTGTAGAGACGCGGTCTCGCCATGTTGCCCAGCCTGTTCTTGAACCCATGGCCTCAGGCAATCCCCTCACCTCGGCCTCTCAAAGTGCTGGGATTACAGGCTTGAGCCACCATGCCTGGCCGGTTCTTATTATTTTAAGGGATATTCCTTCAGTGCCTAGGTATCTGAGGGTTGATGGGTGGAATCATTCTTTCAGTTCTGTGCTTAGAACCTTCTTAAGCATCTCCTGGAAGGATGGTCTGGAAGCAGCATATTCTCTAAGGGATTGGATGTCTGGGAAGGATTTTAATTCTCCTTCATTAATGAAGCTTAACTTGATGGGGTAGGACATTCTTGACTGGAATTGCTTTTCTTTAAGAATGTTAAAGATTGCCCCACATCTTTAAAATAAAATAAAATATATTTTTAAAAAAGAATGTTAAAGATGGGACCTTAGTTTATTCTGCTGGTAAAATTTCTACTAAGAAGTCTGCTGCAATTCTGATGGGTCTTCTTTGGTGGATAGTCTGTCCCTTTTCTCTGTTTAGGGTTTTTTTTTTTTTCTTTCATGCTCACCTTGAAGAGATGTATTATTATTTGTCTTGGGGTGGGTGATCTTGTGTAACACCTCACAGTAGTTCTCTGAATCCCTTGTGTCTACATGACATCTCTCTGACAAGATAGGGATAATTTTCTTGGATGACCGGTTGGAAGGCTTGCAACGGAGTGTTCTCACTTTCCCCTTCTCTCTCAGGGATATCAGTCAACTGTAGATTTAGTCTTTTTACAAAATCTAAAAACTCTCATTGGCCTGTCTCATTGCTTCTAAGCCTTTTCTCATTTTTTGTTGAACTGAGTTTAATTGTTGGATCCTCAAGCTCTGAGATTCTTTTCTCTGCCTGGTTGATTCAGCTGCTCAGGCTTGTCATTGTTTTTTAAAATTCCAGGAAAGAATTTTTCATTTCCACAAGTTTGGACTGGACCTTTCTTATACTGGCCAGCTCAGCTTTCATTTCCTGCACTGTTTTCATTGCCTAGATGATCTATGCATCCATCTTCTTGTAGCTGTCCTTGACTTCCTTTGCCTTAGATAGTATGAATTCTATGTCTGTCATTAGGGCCAGGTCGTTCTGGATGAGTTCCATTGCTTGGAATCTGGGAAGCCCTTTTGTGGGTATTGACTCATTAAGATTTTTGGGATTGCTGGTGTATTTTGCTGGTTTTTCCTCATATGCAAGGGCAGACTCCTCTTTTTATTTTTTGTTTTGTTTTCTTTTAATTAGGTAAGGTTGTTACTGTTGCCTGTCCTTCCTCCTCCAGCCTGCTTGTAGAGGAGTGGGCAGCAGCATTAGGAAGGGTGGTGTTCTGGGGGAAGACTGTGTGAAGCTTCTTCACCAGTGCAATCTGGCAGAAACAGGATGGAACCTTTCTTCTATTTCAGATTCTTTCCCCCTCTCTGGGACAGACTACAAAGGGACAGGGGGGAGTGTTGGCAGACAGGCCAGGCCCTGCTCTCTACTCTGGCTCAGGTCTCTTAGGGGTGTGGATTGGCCTCCTACTGTCTCAGTAGGACTGTCCTTTCATCTAGGGGTAGAAGGGAAACAGTGGGGGATGTTATTTCTTCCTCTGTCGGTATATTAGCAAGGCTGTTGCCACCAGAGCACTGTGCAGAAGTTCCCTGCCTCTTACATCCTTCTCTGCTCTGTGGGAGGGGCTATAATCACAACAGCAGTCTCCTTAGAGCGAGCCATGTCTGTATCCCTGACCCAGGGCCACAAGGGCTGCCCAGTGCTAGTGAAATGTCTTTAAATTGGTTGCATTGCTCCTGCTGGGTTCTGGGGAGGGTGGGCAGGGAGTGTCCACATGATGCAACCACCCCCACAGGGTGTTTCCCACTGAGGCTCTCCATGGAAGCACTGGAGGCTGTGGTGCAGGAGTCCCAGCAACTGAGGTTCCCTGGGATACATGTGGGACCCGCCAGTGCCTCTGTCTTCACCCAGGGCAGCCTTCTGCACCTGGCCAGTGCAGGAAAGAGGCAGGGGAGTTCCCAGGCTATTTCTCCTTTGACTGAGATTGTGGAGGCTCACGTGAGGTATGCAGAGAATAAAAACTGTTTTTTTTTTTCAATCACCTCTTTACCCAGTGGCACTCCCACTTCTCACATCAGGGATGCCAGGGTATCCAGAGCTTGGAACTGTCTTCTGCATCTTCAGATGACTCTCCTGCAGACCTCAGCTTGGGTTTTCAGGTCAACCCTCAAGGCTCCAGGTCTGCTCTTCCATATAGGCTTGTTTGCAGAGCTCTTACTCCTTGATAACTTGATTCCTATGGAATAAGCTTCCCATTCTTCTGGAGACTCCAAGGAACCTCACAAACCACATGCTCAAATTAATTCCAAGTTTTTTAAAGACCTGGTCTGAAAGTTCAGGTCCACCTTTACTTTCAGACTCAGGGCCAAGTGACTTCAAGCTCAAGTAGGCTTGAAGAGCTTCAGGATTGATTATAAATGCCAGTCCTTTCTCCGTGGTTCTCTTGCATCTCCTTCTGTGTGTTCTTTTAAGGGTTTTAACTACTTTGCTTTTCACATTTGTCAGAGACCCTAGACAATGGAGATTATTTTATTCAGCCTGTTGTAGTAGGGACAGTATTCATTATTGAGGAGTATCTCAAATAAATATCAGGGGACTTGGGATTTTATAAAGGCAGGTAAATAAAGGAGTCATTCATTGGGGAAAGGTAGAGTGGGTCATGTATAAACATATGTGAGAGCAGGGTAGCCCTACACGTTAGTCAGTTTTAGAAACACAAAATTATAGCTCATAGATTACATTCAACATTATCTCATTTAAGAATTCAAGAATTCATCCATAACTCATTTTCTGTGTTGCATGATTAAATATTTCTGTTTTTATCATATAGATATAGTCAGTTTTCAGCTATTCTAATACTGTTTATTGTTATGGAAGTCTGTTGTTCCTCCACTAATTTGTCAATTTTCTATTCTATTTCATTGGACTGTTTGTCTATCCCAAAGTTAATACATGGTTTTAAATTATTATAGTTTTATAAAATAAATCTCTTGTAAATGTTCTTTTTTAAATTATTCAATTGTTGAGCTGAGCGGGGTGACTCATGCCTATAATCAGCACTTTTGGTAGTTGGAAGCGAGAGGATTGCCTGAGTCCAGGGATTTGAGACAAGCCTGAGCAACTTGGTGAGACCTCATCTCTACAATAAAGCAAGAAATAAGCTAGGCATGGTGGTGCACACTTGTGGTTCCAGCTATTTGGAAAGCTGAGGTGGAAGGATCACCTGAGCCCAGCAGGTTAAGGCTACAGTGAGTGTGAGCATGCCACTGCACCACAGCCTGGGCTGGAGTGAGACTCTTACTAAAAAAAAATATCCAGCTGTTGAGTGCTGAGTTATGTATGTACACACACACACACACACACACACACACACACACACACACGCACACACACCTTAATTAGATCAAACTTGTTAACTGTGATGTTGACACAGACATACATGAATTGTTTCTTTGTTCTGTTCCTTGTTTAGTACTGAAGGAGGATGTTAAAATCTTTCAGCAGTGATTGTGAATTTTTTTTCTTTATGTGGTTCCATCCATTTTTGCTGTAGGTACTTTGAAGCTATTTATTAAATACATGCAAGTTTAGAATTGTTATATCACGCTGATTAATGCCTTATGCAATAATCTTCGTGAGAAATAAGTTTTGTCTTTAAATCTATTTTACTTTGTTGTATAGCCATAATTATCTGTTTTGCTAAAATTTGTGGAACTTTTTCATCGTTTTTCTTTCAACCATGTCTGTGTCCTCATATTTTAAGTATACAGCTGGATTTTTGTGTTTCTTGTTAAGTTTGATAATATTTTAATTAGAAAGCTTTGTCCATTAATATTTTTAGTAATTATTGCTGTGTTTGTTTATATGACATCTTATTTTTCCCATCTTATTTTTGTGCTATTCGTCCTTTTTTTCTACCTCATTCCTCCTTCTCTCTTTATTCTTCACCCCTTTTTCTTTCTTTTTTTTTGTGAATTAAAGTTTTTTGTTTCTCTTGTTTCTTGATTCTCTAATTTGAAAGTAATACTATATTTCCATTTTGAGATTATTTTCCCCCTAAGTGCCTGAGGACCAACCACATTTAGATGTCTTGATCATATGTATCTGTGGTTTAGAACAAAGACAATAGAGCTAAATATGCAGATTTGGAAATAACAGTTGTACACATGAAGACTTGATTATAGATAAGTTATTCAAAGAGCTTATTGATAGGAAATTCAGAAGGGTAAGATTTGAACCCTGGCCAACATCAATATTTTCATGAGTAGGATGAGCCTGTGAAGTGGCAGCCAAAGAGATGTTGCAGAGGCAGGGAAGAACAAGAAATAGTGGTCTCAGAAGCCAAGGGAAATGATAGCTTTAAGAAGGAGAGAAAAGTATTAAATGCTTAAGAGAGGCCAAGTAAGACATTTTAGACAGTTAGAGGTCACTGGTGACCTCAGCAGGAGCACTTTCAATAAAGTAGAAAGAACAGATTTCATATAGTGAGTTGGAAAATTTATGTGAGAAGAGAGGAGTACACATGAAGCATAATATGATAAGGTCAGAGTGTGTAAGCAAAATAAGATAGAAAGCCAAGTGAGAATTTTCGTTTCATTTAAACATGTTTTTATATTAAGAAAGAGGCATGAGCCAGGAGCGATGGCTCATGCCTGTAATCCCAGCACTTTGGGAGGTAGAGGTGAGAGGATTGCCTGAGCCCAGTGATTCAAGACCAGCCTGGGCAACTTGATGAGACCGTGTCTCTACAATAAATCAAAAATTAGCTGGACATGGTGGCACACACCTGTAGCTCCAGCTACTTGGAAGGCTGAGGCGGAAGGATTGTCTGAGTCCAGCAGATCGAGGGTGCGGTGGCCGTGAGCCTGCCACTACACTCCAGCCTGGGTGACAGAGTGAGACTCCAACTCAAAAAAAAAAAAAAAAAAAAAGAGGCATGGAGAAGAATGGGTAAAGGTGTAAAAGAACGGGACTCATAAATGAAATGAGATAGAGCTAGGATCCAATGGGATAGGAGGAGATTAAGAGAAGGACTGATATGGGGAGTGCGGTGTTGAGGACCACTTTCTTTTTCTTTTTTTCTTTTTTTTTTTTGTCAGAGTCTCATTCTGTTGCCCAAGCTGAAGTGCGTGGCATGCTCACAACGACTGCAGCCTCAGCCTGCAGGACTCGGGTGATCCTTACGCCTCAGCCTTCCAAGTAACTGGAACCACAGGCACCACCACCACGCCCAACTGATATTTTGATTTATTGTAGAAATGAGGTCTCACCAAGTTGCTGAGGCAGGTCTCGAACCCCTGGGTTCAGGCAATCCTTTTGCCTCTGCCTCCCAAAGTGTTGGGATTACAGGCTTATGCCACCATATCTGGCTGAGGACCACTTTCTAGGCAAAATTACGTACATAATAACTTTAGCTTTGTTCACTTGCAGAGTAGTGTACAATATCATATCATGCCTTTACTTTTTGGGAGTATTTTAACCACTGGTAGAGAACAGACTTCAGCTTCTTTCCCTCATTTTCTTTATGACTATCTAGTTCCTTTATAGTACTTTTTACGTACCCTAGCTGTAAAAAATTAAGGCTTTCCTTTAGACCCAACCATAGAGAATTCCAAGAAATTTGGGTATTCTTCTCAATTAGGTCTTCAGTTTGTGAGCCCAAGTACTCATGTACTTGAAACCTGCAGTGATTTTAGATTATATCATTAATTTCTTAGAATTGGGTCTTGTCTATAAAACCTTGCTTCTGGAGATTTAAGGATCAGGCTGAGCTGCCACTGTTTAATTATCACATACATATATAGTCAGCCTTCTGTCTGCAGTTTCAGATCTGCAGATTCAACCAACTGCAGACTGAAAATATTTGGGAAAAAAAATACAAATAAAAAACAATTCAGTATAACTGCTTAAATAACATTTACATTGTATTAGGCATTATAAGTAACCTAGAGATGATTTAAAGTACAGGGAAGGACATACATAGAGGTTACATACAAAATGCCATGCCACTTTATATAAGGGACTTGAGAATCCTTGAATTTTGGTATTTTGGTATGGGGGTTGGGGACTGGAACCAGTCTTTTCCTGGATACCAAAGATGACTACATTTCATGCCAGTATTCTCTGTGCTTTTCTTGGGGAATTTTAATTAAAGCATTTAAAGGATTCTATGATGTATCTGTATCATATCGCTAGTGTTGACTTTGCATATTTGTTTTGTTTTCCAATCTGAAATTTTTTATACAGCAAGAAAAAGGAAGCAAAGTAGAAGTTGATCTGTACTTCTGTATCATCTTCCTGAGAGCTAAGTATCATTGTCACAAATAGGTCTTTTTTTGTCCATCTTCTTGCATATATCTAAAATGCTTATTTTGTTGCCTCAAGTATGTTTTAGAAGCCAGTTCTCATTCTAGGCTAAGTTCAGTGACAATTTTTATAGATTGGTGACAGTTGGTGTGGCTCTCAGGAATTTATAAAATTCTTTCATATGTATCAGCTGAATAATTCTGTTTAAATATTAATATGTCAACAATATATTATTACTATGATAATGTTTTTACATATACCACATTTACTCCCTAAAAAGATGTTAGTTGTTAACTCTGTATTGTCAGCGGAGATTTTCTTATAGCTTTTCCACACCCGCTGTCTTTGCTCAAAAAAGCAAGTAAAACATTTCACTATTATCTTAGTGTGCATTTTTTTGATTAGTGGGAATATGCAAATAATTTCATATGTTAATTAGTCATTCACTTCCTTCTCTTGTGACTGCTTTGCTCAGTCTTTACCAATTTTTTTTTCTATCTAGAATTTCAGTAGTTTTATTATTTGTAAAAACTCTTCTACAAACTTTGTAAGAACTTTGTCCTGTATATTGAAAAAAATTACTAATTTATCATGTCCATTTAACTAAGTGGTGGTGTATTTTGTCATGCAGATGTTTTTAGGTCTTTTTGTCATCAAAAAATTAGAGTTTTATTTTATGATTTTGGTTCTTCGTATCCTTCTTAAAGAGGATAATCAAAATCATATAAATATATATTTATGTTTTCTCCTGGTACATTTTTCATTTTAAAAATAAAGCTTTAAGCCGGACTCGGTGGCTCAGCCTGTAATCCTGCTCCTTGGAAGGCTGAGGTGAGTGGATTGCCTGAGCCCGCGGGTTCGAGACCTGCCTGGGCAACTTGGCGAGCCCTCATCTCCACAATAAATCAACAAATTAGCCGGGCGTGGTAGTGCGCACCTGTAGTTCCAGTTACTTGGAAGGCTGAGGTACCTGTAGTTCCAGTTACTTGGAAGGATCACCGGAGCCCAGCAGGTCGAGGCTGCGGTGGCTGGGAGCGGCTACTGCACTGTAGTCTGGGCGACAGAGTGAGACTCAAACTAAAAAAAACCAAAAATTCATATGGAAATTCACTTAGTATAGGAAAAATGGTTTTTTTTCCCTAAAATGATAGCCAGTTATCTCTTGAACTTAATAAGTAATTCACATTGACTTGAAATGCTACCTTTATGTTATGATAAATTATTATGTACTCAGTTATATTAACTGTTAGCTGTATGCTCTTCACTAACGTTTGTACTTTTATTTTTTCACCTGTAAAATAGTCATACATTTATTGAAAGTACTACATGAGTCATTAAAATGTAAATATGAATAAAGCATATATATTAAATATTTAACACAATGCTTTGCCCAGAGTATATGTTCAATAAATTAGTTACTATTGCTATTATTTATTTGTATTATTACCACTGGTGAGTCTGTCTTCTGTTACCAAAACCATACTTTTTATAATTATGTGTATATAATAAATTTTAATATCTCATAGGGCAAATTTTCTATCTTTATGTTTCTGTGATGCCTAGGAGGTTGTATTAATACTCATCTATTACAGTTTCCTGCATCTTCATTTAGTATTCTATACAAGATATGTAGATACTTGGTGAGATTCTAAATATTATTATTTATCCTGTTTTTACTTTACTCAGAATTACAAGGTGTAGTCTCTTCTTTAGTTATTTTTTTGCTTCCAATATTACAATTTCTTAAACTTAGAAATATTTTATTTTCAGAGGATTAATATGAGAATTAAGAAGTTTGGTATAATTACAAATGAATAATTCACTGGGAACTTCTTGATAATTCTTGCTTTTTAAATTTAAGGTTTTTCAAAATTTTAAATGTACAATTTGGAATATTTTCTAAATTAGTTGTAAAATATGAAATTTTTCTTAGACCTTTACTTTTTTACTTTATTCTTAAATCTTTGGATTCAGTATACCAACTAGTATGTTCTGTCACTGTTTAAAGTACAACATGAGAGCAAATATAAATGCTGTTAAAGTAAATATGTATAGGACACAAATACCATCTATAAGTAATAGGTCTCAGAAGTTACTCTTTTTTTGACATGCCATGTTTAAAACTATAAGTGAAAAACACATATGTCAGTTTTCAACTGGGTTTTTTATTTCTTCGTGATTTAATTTTTTTGTTTGAATTTAGCCAATAAGAAAGAGTCGAAATAAGGAAAGCTATTGATTTTACTACACAACTTGGAATCATATATTTTCCTCCCCTTTCATTGTTAAAGTGCATTAAATAGAAATGATTCTTTATTAATGATCTTTTAAAGAGGTGATCACATAAAGAGAAAAAAATGACTAGCAAGTGGGAGATGAAGGAAGGAAGAAAGGAGATAGTGTGGATTAACAGGATAGATATTAGAAAATATTTTTAAATAAGTTTTTTGAGTATTTTAACTATAGGAAAAATCAGAATTACAAACTATAGAGAAATCATACATGGAAGAGCAGAGAGTATTTGGGCAGGAGAACTACATATCTTCTATAACTACATATTCTTCTTAAAAGATAATTTTTATAGAAAAATTTGAAAATTTCTTTCAATAGTATGGAGGACTTTAGGCAAGAAGATGCCCCAAGGATGGAAGTTATTAATTTGATTTGCCTTTTATATTAATTTTAGAATGATATATTTTTCTCTAATTTTAACTGGATTGCAGACAGGAGTGAACAGAATCAAAAGTAAATAACATTTTTCTCATTTTTTGAATTGGGTATTCATGGTGAGATTTTGTATTTTGCTTGAAATATGAATTCTTAGATTTTCATATTTATTTAAAGATATTTATAAAGCATTTAATATATTAGAAACTATGCTGATGCACATATAATCTTCAAGTCATTCTGTGAGGACAATTATATTATTCTTATTTTAGAAGTGAAGAAATTGATATTTAAGAAATTAGTCCTAGAAACAGATGGCTAGTGACATGTGAAACATTTGAATTTATATCTTTCAATTCTATGAGTTGCTTAGTTTTAAAAATATGAAAGTATTTTTAATTGTAACATTAATTTCAGTTTATGGTAGAAAATTTGAAGAATGCAGAACACAAAAGAAAAAAATTAAAATATCATCTCACCACCTAGAAATAGTATTTTAATATATTTCTTTCTAGTCTTTTTGGCATATATTTACATAGTTGGGAACATTTGGTATATGTAATCTTATTCTTTTTGTATTTTCCATTGAATAACTATCCATGTTTTAAAAATAAAATTTTTAAGTGTTTTTTTAATAGCTGCATAGTATTCTAGCATGTAGATACACAAATATTTATTTAACTATTCCCTTACATTTGAACATTTCTGTACTTAAAATCTTTCTTGGCCGGGCTCGGTGGCTTAGCCTGTAATCCCGCGCCTTTGGGAGGCTGAGGTGAGTGGATTGCCTGAGCCCGCGGGTTCGAGACCCGTCTGGGCAGCGAGACCTCATCTCTACAATAAATCAAAAAATCAGCCGGACGTGGTAGCGCGCGCCTGTAATTCTGGCTACTGGGAAGGCTGAGGCGGAAGGATCGCCGGAGCCCCGCAGGTGGAGGCTGCGGTGGCTGGGAGCGGCCACTGCGCTCCAGTCCGGGCGACAGAGTGAGACTCCAACTCAAAAAACAAAAACAAAACAACAACAAAAAAAACAGTTAATCATGAGGTTTTGTCACTATAAGTATATACCTTGATTAACTTATTAATCAGAGAATCATGTATTTCATAGTATACTTCTAAGTTAACATGTCAACATTTTACCTCATGTTTCTTTATTCAGTGCTACAATAAAATTACTGTTTTTCTCAATTCATTTGATATGAAAAATAGCTTCTTATATTTCTTTTCAAAATGTAAGCAGCAAAGTACCAGAATTTTCATCATAATTAGTTTTCAGAAGTTTCCAGAAAAACTATTGTAACATAGTGACGTGACTATGAACATTGTATTGCAAAGCTGTAAAGTATTTATTTGAATTTAATATAATCTATACCTGAGCTAAAGAGAAAAAGGAACTACTGAGACCATCTGAGTGTTTGGTTAATCTTGATTGAGTAAAATGAATGTACTTCACATATTTTTCCTCATGTATACACCCAAAATATACACATAATCTTAAGGACTCTTTAAATATACATATTAACAAACCTCTCTTTGTAAAGCTAATCTGACAAATGTCTTTATTTTAGAAAAAGTAAAGAAAGCAACTGGAGGCTGGGCAAACACAGTGACTCACGCCTATAATCCCAGCACTTTGGGAGGCCGAAGTGAGAGGATTGCCTGAGTCCACAGGTTCAAGACCAGCCTGGGCAACTTGGTGAGCCCTCATCTCTACAATAAATCAAAAAATTAGCCAGGCATAGTGGTGTGTGCCTGTAGTTCCAGCTACTTGAAAGGCTGAGGCAGAAGGATCACCTGAGCCCAGCAGGCTGCTACCATGGCTGTGAGTATGCCACTGCACTCCAGCCTGGGCAACAGAGTGAGACTCCAACTCAAAAAAAAAAAAAAGAAAGAAAGAAAAAAAGTAACTGGAAAACTTTGAACTCCTTTGATATTCTCCCTTAGCTTCTCCTTTACTAATTGTATATTAAAGGTAAATGTAATGACCAAATTAAAATATTTCAGTGTTGATTCTTACCATCAATTCTTTAATGTTTTCATAGACATTGATTTTGTAATTATTTTTTAATGTCACTGCTATAATTTACAAGTTAGAAAATTAGTTATCCAGATTTATTAAGCTACTAGTATGGAATCAGTTCTTTTGTCTGGGACATTTTATATTTATTATAATATATCATGTTTAAGAAAAAAAAAGTAACAAAAAACCAACAAAACTATGTAAATTGCATTCATGGTTTTTATAAATTTTGGTTACTCTGTCATGCTTTAGGTGAGTGATTATTAAAAATTTATTATAAAAATATTAAATTTCCTTATGGTACCCTTGGATTAAATACATATGGCTTTGGATTAGCTGGAGTCACTAGTCAAAATAAATTGTCAGTTCAAACTTCATTATCATTTGTAGTTTAGCTAAACATAGTGAATTTGATACAGTGTTACCTCATAATTTTGATGCTCTTTGCAGTAAATTTGATATAGAACAGTTGCTAAAGAAACCCTGTTCAAATGTGTGACCATTTTTATGGAAAACATCTGGGGTAATTATAATTAGTTCAGGATGTGTACTGTTTAAAAATAATCTTGAATTCCTGAAGAAAAAAGCATATCTTTTCCTTAATGTCTAGAATAATCCAAATTAATATAAAAAACTATAAGTTATTGGTAGCTGTGCTTATAGTATGCTTTAGAGTATTCCAAAAGGAAATGAGGAGTAACTTTTATGTAAAATGCCAAATTGGCACTTTACACCTGTTAGTATGTTTCGTTTAGAACAGCTGTGTCTTTTATTATCAGTAAACAGATGCAGAAAGTAATGGAATGTTTTAAAGCAATATGTTAATCCTGTCTTCCACTACTGAACTGTCTCACAATATAGTGATTAAATATTGACTGTGCAGCTGTTACTTACAATTATAGAATTTCTTAGTTAATTTCTCCTTCCCAGGCCCAAATGTTTTAATATTTGGAGATCTAATTTCTAATCTTAAAGTATTTCATATGTAGTTTATTATAAATTTATTTCTAAAGACAAGCTATTTGAATATTATAGAGACAAGTTCATGTTTATAAAATTCTTATTTAATGTTTCTATGAATTGACTAATGTTCTTGGTAGGACAAACCATTTTAAAAAGTATTTGTTTATTTTTCTTGACTATTCATGAATATGAGATGATTATTGAATGTAACAATTTTGTTTTATACTTGAAAACTGCCATCAGTGAGCCAAATAGGAAATTGTGATTCTTTCATCAAACATCTATGAACCAGAGTGTGTAATACTTTCTTAGAATAATGACTATGCAAGTTATTTCGATTCTAATAGGCCCTTTTGCTGTTTAATTATGTTTTCATCCTTATATCTCACTTTATCAGAGAAGATATTTAAAATGTTACTTCAGACCAGGTGTGGTAGCTCATGTCTGTTGTTTCAACACCTTGGGGGTCTGAGGCAAGAGAACTGCTTGAGGCCAGGAGTTCAAGACCAACCTGGTCACCATAACAAAATTTCACATCTACCAAAAAAATTTTAAAAATTAGCTTAGTGTGGTGGCATGTACCTGTACTCCTAGCTACTCAGGAGGCTGAGGTGGGAGGATCACTTGAGCCCAGGAGTTTGAGATTATGTGAGCTATGATTGTGCCACTGCTTTCCAGTCTAGGTGACAAAGTGAGACCCTGTTTCTTTAATGTTTGATAATGTTGCTTCATTATCATGTTTATACTTAAGCATGAGGACCAATTATATTAGCTAAGATAATTACTAATATCTAACATTTATTGTGCTCCTAGTATAAGAAGTTATTTTGTGAAGCACTTTATTTGTATTATAACACTCTTTCCCAACTTTGTAGATGAGAGAATTAAAGCTTAGAAACAAAGTAAATTGATCAAGGTTTTACAGCTAGGAAGTAGTGGAACCTGAATTTAAACCCAGGCATTTTCACTTTCAAGCCTCTTGTTCTTAACTGTGCATTTTGCCTGCCTTTAGTTTCTAATATCATTATACCGAAGGGAAATTATCTGTAGGAAGTAAACTTTAGCAGTGTTCTTTTTTGAAGCCGCTTTGTGCACCCCATTGTGATTATTATATTATTTAGGCAACTTGCCTAAAAAGAAAACAGTAATTAAAATATGCATGGAGGTCAGGCGCAGTGACTCAGTCTGTAATCCCAGCATTTTGGGAGGCTGAGGCAAGATGATTGCCTGAGCCTGGGGGTTCAAAACCAGCCTGGGCAGCTTGGTAAGACCTCGTCTATACAATAAACCACAAAAACTAGCCAGACATGGAGGCATGGGTCTGTAATTCCAGCTACTTGGAAGGCTGAGGCGGAAGGATCACCTAAGCCCAGCAGGTTGAGGCTGTGGTGGTTGTGAACATGCCAC
Source organism: Carlito syrichta (assembly GCF_000164805.1). Taxonomy (NCBI): domain Eukaryota; kingdom Metazoa; phylum Chordata; class Mammalia; order Primates; family Tarsiidae; genus Carlito; species Carlito syrichta. Next base: position 275,100 of record NW_007252895.1, on the reverse strand, counting down.
TGCTCTCCAGCCTAGGCAACAAAAGTGAGATTCCAACTCAAAAATAAAAAATAAAAAAATAATACACACACACACACATATGCATGGAAAAAATACATACATATATATATATATGCATGGAAAGAGCGAGAGCTCCAGTTCTTGTATCGCATCACAGGGATTGTGTGTGTGCCCTTCAACGTTATCAGCAGTGTCCCATAACACAGATTTTTATGGTGCAGACCACACTAGAAGTGTTTTTCAAATATCCTTTATGATTTTACTCTAATTGTGCTACTTCGTAGTTTTAGCATACAGATCACTTAGATTTTTGTTAGATTTATACCTAAATACTTCATTTTTATTTAATGATATAAATGATATTCTATTGTTATGTTTTAGTGTTCACATGTTCTTTGCCAATGTATGAAATACACTAGGTTTTGTGTGTTTATCTTATATCGTTCAACCTTGTTGAACTCAACATATTCTAGGAGTTTTTTATAGTTTCCTTGGGATTTTTTACATAGACATTCATGTTATCTGCAAATAGGGAGAGTTTTTTTAAAATTTTTAGTCGCTATACATTTTTTTTTCCTGCCTTTTTGCTCTGGCTGGAATTTTTAGCACTTTGTTGAGTAGATGTGGTTTAAAGAGCACATTCTTTCTTTGTGTCTTATTTTAGGGTGATAACATTCAGTTTCACCATTAGTTATAACATTGGCTGTAGGTTTTAGTAGATATTTTATCAAATTGAAGAAGTTCTTTCTATTCCTATTTTTGAGTTAAAAAATTTATGAATGAGTATAGAATTTTTTTTTTAGTTTTTATTTTAAAGATGTGGGGTACAATTCAGGGTTAGGCATACAAATGTGCATTATGCAAGTACCTTTGTTGATGAGGTGTGCCCCCCCCCCCGGTAGATTCCCACTACTGCCAATCTTGTCCCCACCCCACCTCCCTGCCAGTTTCCCACTACTGCCAATCCTTTTCTAACAGTATTACGAAAATTGTTCAAGGTCTGCTTATGACTGAGAACATGTGATACTCAGTTGTTTGTTTCTGTGATAGATCACTCAGTATTATAGACTCTAAGCCCATCCAAGGAGAATAGAATTTTATCAGATGCTTTTAGGCATACATTAATATGCTCATGTGATTTTTCTTTATCTTTTTAATATGATGGAGTGCACTGATTGATTTTCAGTTATTGGACCATCCTTGCATTTATGAACTAAATCTCACTTAGTTATGGTGTGTAAATTTTTTTCTAGGTTGTTTAATTCTATTTATTAATGTTTTGTTAAGGATTTTTGCATGAGAAATATTGATTTTTTAATACTATCTTGGTTTTGGTATCAGAGAATTATCATAAGTTACAAAGCATTTCATCATTCTGTTTTCTGGAGAAGATTATGTAGAATTGGTGTTAATTTTTCTTTAAATGTTTGGTAGAATTCTGTGAAACCATCTGAGCCTAGAGTTTTTTTTTTTGTTTAGAATATTTTAGATGATGAATTCAGTTTTCTTAATAATTATAGGGCTATTCAAATTTTCTGTTTCATATAGATAAGTTATGGCTTTTTGTGTTTTTTGAAGAATTGCTCAATTTATTTTTATTTTTATTTATTTATTTTTTATATTTTAATTTTGAGTCTCACTCTGTCTCCCAGGCTGGAATGCAGTGTACACTATTCATGGCCACTGCAGCCTCAACCTGCTGGGCTCAGGTGATCCTTCCACTTCAGCCTGCCGAGTAGCTGGAACTACAGGCTCACGCCATGATGCCCAGCTAAGGATTGCTCAATTTCATCTAAGTCATCAAACTTATCTCTATAGGATTCTTCATAATATTTATTATCCTTTGATGTTGGCAGGGTCTATAGTGATATCTCTATTTAATTCCTGTTATTGGTGAGTTGTGTCATCTTTTTTTTTTCTTTGTCAGGTTGGCTAAAGATTAGCCAGTGAATGTTATTGACCTTTTTGAAGAGTAGACTCTTTATTTCTTTGACATTTTTTATTATTTTTTGGTTTTTAATTTAACTAACGTCTGATTTTATCTTTACCTTATCCTTACTACTGCTTACTTTTAGTTATTTTTTATATTTATTTAGGATTATTTGTATCTTTATCTAGGATTTTGAGGTGGGAACAAAGTTTTGAAATTGTCAAAACTTTTAGTGATAGAAATTTCCCACTCAGCATTGCTTTAGTGTGTCCCATATATTTTGATATGTTTTATTCTCATTTCCATTCAGTTCAGTATATTTTTTACATTTCTCTTGAGCCATCATCTTTGACCTATGGATTATTTAGAAGTGTTGTGTAGAGTTTTCAAGTGTTTGAAGATTTTGCTGTTATCTTTTTGTTATTGATTTCTCGGTGGATTCTATTGCAATCAGAGAATACACTCTATAATATTTTAATTACTTTTAATTTTTTGAGGTTTGTTTTAGTCGAAGGTGTGGTCTTGGCATATGTTCTATAAGCACTTGAATAGAGTATGATTTTGCTGTTATAGGGCAGAGTGTTCTGTATATGCTCATTGGGTCCTATTGGTTGATTGTGTTGTTCAAATTTTATATATGTTTTATGAATTTCTGTAGAGTTCTGTCAGTTGTCAAGAGAGGCATCTTGAAGTCTCCAACTAAAGTTGTAGATTGTCTGTTTTTTCAGTTCTATAAGTTTTTGCCTCACATATGTTGCAGCTCTCTTATTGTGTAGACATTTCAGATTGCTATGTTGTCTTGGTGAATTGATCTTTTTATTTTTATATAATGTCACTGTGTATCTGACACTTTCTTTACTCTGAAACCAATTTTTTTGATCTTAATATAACTACGTGTGCTTTCTATTGACTTGTGTTTGCATGTTATAACTTTTTCTGTTTTCTTTTCAACCTGCCTATATTATCATATTTGAAGTTGAGTTTCTTTTACAGCATATAGTTAGATTATGTTTTTTTAATCCACTCTGTTGATCTGTGTTGTTTAATTGGTATAGTAATACTGTTTACATTTAATGTAATTATGGATATTTGGGGTTTAAGTCTGCCATTTGTTTTTGCTTTTTAAAAAAATTTTCTATTTTATTTTTTCTGCTTTCCTGAGGGTCTTGAACATTTTTTAGGATTATTTTGATTTACCTTTAGTACTTTTGAATATCTCTTTGTATAGTTTATAACTTATCAATGTCTACTAGTGTTGTTATCTTACCAGTTTGAGTAAATTATAGAAACCTTATCCTTTTATGTCTTTTTACCCTCTCCCAATTTATAATATAATTGTCTTAGCTACATATAGTTAGAACCTCAGCAAACAAAATTATTTTTGTTTCAACCATCAAACATTACTTACAAAATTCGAGGAGAGAATATACTGTATTTACTCATATTTTTTCTTATCATATTTTCTTTCTGATATCCCAAAGTCTCTTCTTTTATTGTTCCCTTGTGATTAGAGAACTTTATCTTGTCATTAGAGAACTTTATTCTTACACAGTGGGTTTGCTAGTAGCAAACTCTCTTAGCTTTTCTTCATCTGAGTATGTCTTGACTTACATAGCATTCTGAAGGGTGCTTCCACTAGGTATAGGATTCTGAGTTGACAGTTCTCATCTTTTAGCTCTTGAAAAATGTGCTACTCCCTTCTGGACTACATGATTTCTGATTAAAAATCTATTGTCAGCCGGGCTCGGTGGCTCAGCCTGTAATCCCGCGCCTTTGGGAGGCTGAGGTGAGTGAATTGCCTGAGCCCGCGGGTTCGAGACCCGCCTGGGCAGCGAGACCTCATCTCTACAATAAAAAAAAAAAAAAAAAAAATCAGCCGGGCATGATAGTGCGCGCCCGTAATTCCGGCTACTCGGAAGGCTGAGGCGGAAGGATCGCTGGAGCCCGGCAGGTCGAGGCCGCGGTGGCCGGGAGCGGCCGCTGCGTTCCAGTCTGGGCGACAGAGTGAGACTCCAACTCAAAAAACAAAACAAAACAACAACAACAACAAAAAATCTATTGTCATTCTAACTGTTGCTTTCTAGCTGCCTTCAAGATTTTTTTCTTTGTTATTATTTTTAAAAGTTTGACTTTGATGTATCTTGATGTGGATTTCTTTGGATTTATTCTATTTGGGGCTCACTAAGCTTCTTGATTCTGTGCATTTTTGTCTTTTGCCAAGCTTGAGGAGTTTTCAACCTTTTTTTTTTTTTTTT
>NW_007252895.1:258016-270571 GCF_000164805.1 Carlito syrichta | reverse complement strand
CCACTCACCTCAGCCTCCCAAAGGCGCGGGATAACAGGCTGAGCCACCGAGCCCGGCTCAAGTACTTTTTCATCCACTTCCCACATATAGAATAACCTCATTCATCTCCCTCTTTTTCCTCCTTAGTTCTCCTTAGGAGGAATTTTCTTTTCCATTGTCATCTATGATCTCTGGTTTTGCTGGCTGGAAGGTTCTTAGCCATGGCCGTGCAAGTTGAACAATATCTTATCCTTGTGGAATGTAAACTTTGAGAGCCCACTTTCAGCTGGTGCACTTTGGGGTGTCCATAGTTTACTTTAGGGGTTAAATGGACACGTATAAATGAGTTATGTGGCTTCTTTAAAACAAATTCTCTCAAATCTCGGGCTTCCAGTTTAGCTAATTCCTGTCAGTCTCATGTGCAAGCAGCCATACAAAACATTTCTAGGTTTTATATTTTGAAACTCTGATCTTTTACTTCAGGCTTCTCTGCTTTGCTAATTCTCTTCTTCAGCTAACTTGAACCCACCTGGAATAGCAGCAGTCTTGCTGCTGCTTGGGCTCAAGTAGAGGAAGATGCTGGGAACTCTAAATGCCTACATTAAAAAAGAAGAAAGACTCCAAATTAATAACATAACTTTATATCTTTAAAAACTATAAAAGGAAAACAAGCTAAACTCAATGCTAGCAGAAGGAAGCAAACACAGATTAGATCAGAGATAAATGAAATAGAGAATGGAAAAACAAAATCAAAAGTTAGTTCTTTGAAAACATAAATTGGCAAACTTTTAGCTAGACTGATCAAGAAAAATAAAACTCAGGTAACTAAAATCAGAAATGAGGAGACAATGCTATCAGCCTTACATTAAAAATAATTATGACAGAATACTAAGAATAATTGTATACCAACAATCTAGATAGCCTAGATGAAATAGACAAATTCCTAGAAACAAAATTACCAAAACTTACACAAGAAGAAATAACAAATCTGAAAACACCTATAATAAGCAAATAATTTGAGTCAGTATTTAAAAACCTTCTAACAAAAAAAAGCACAGAGCCGGAAGCTTTCACTGATGAATTCTACCAAACATTTAAAGAAGAATTAATACCAATTCTTCCCAAACACTTCCAAAGCATAGAAGAAGAGGGAACACTTCCTGGAAGGCTAGCATTATCCTGACACCAAAGGTAGAAAAATACATCACAAGAAAATTATAGGCAATATTTCTTATGAATACAGATGCAAAATTCCTCACCAAAATACTAGCAAATCAAATTTAGTAGCATATTAAGAGGAAGAATCATGATCAAGTAGGATTTATTTTAGTAATGTACACGTGATTCTCTTATGAAAATCAGTTAATATTTAATACACCACATTAAGAGAAAGAAGTGGCAGAAAATACATAATCATCTCAATGCAGGAAAAGTTTTGAACAAAATCTAATACACTTTCAGTATACAACTACTAAACAAACTAGGAATAAAAGGGAACTTTGATAAAGGTAACTTGTGAAAAACCCAGAGTTAATTTTATATTCAATGGAGAAAGATTGAAAGTTTTCCCCTTAAGATTAGGAACAGAATAAAGATGCTTGCTTTTGCTACTTCTATTTAATATTGTACTGGAAGGTATAGCTAGAGCAATTAAACAAGTAAAATATATAAAAGCCATTCAAATTGTAAAGGAAGAAGGAAAATTATCTCTGTTCTCCAGATGACAGTATCTTCTATGTGGAAAATTCTAAATAATATTCACACACACACACAAAGGAAAACCTGCTGGAACTAATAAATTTAGCAAAAAAATGATACAAGATCAGCACACAATAATCAGTTGTATTTTCATATACTAGCAATGAATAATATAAATGAAATTAAGAAAGAAATTCTATTTACAATAGCATTAAAAAGAATAAACTACTTAGGAATAAATCAAGGAAGCAAAAGTGAACACTAAATATTAAAAAACATGATGAAAGAAAAGACCTAAACAGATGCAATGCCATCACATGTTCATGGATTGGAAGTCATTATTACGATGGCAACACTAATGAAAGCAATCTACAGAATTGATGTAATACCTATAAACATTCTAATGACTGTTTTGCTAATGGAAAAGTTGATTATATAATGCATATGAAATTGCAAGGGACCCTTGATAGCCAAAACTGTCTAGATAAGAAGAGCAAAGGGAAAACTCAAACACCTCAATTTCAAATCTTACTACAGAGCAACAGTAAATCAGTGCAGTGTGGTATTGAGATAAGGATAGACATGTAGTTCAATTTAACACAATTAAGATACCAGAATTAAGCTCATACATCTATAGTCAATTGAATTTTTTTTTTTTTTTTTTTGAGTTGGAGTCTCACTCCGTGGCCTGGGCTGGAGGGCAATGTCACACTCATAGCCTCCCCAGCATCAACCTGCTGGGCTCAGGCAATCCTTCTGCCTCAGCCTTCTAAGTAGCCAGAAGTACAGGCGTGCTCTACCCCATCCGTCTAATTTTTTTGATTTATTGGAGAGATGAACTTGAAAGGCTAAGTTGCCCACGCTGTTCTTGAACCCATGGCCTCAGGCAATCCCCTCACTTTGTCCTTCCAAAGTGTTGGGATTACAGGCTTGAGCCACTGGGCCAGGCTGCCAATTGATTTTTAATAAGGGTGCCAAACCATTTAATAGAGAAAGAATAGTCTCTTCAACAAACAGTGCTGAAACAACTGGATATCGACATGTAAAAGAATGAAGTTGTATCCTTACCACTGCTGCATATAGAAACTAACTGAAAATAGACCTAGGATCTAAATTTGAGAGCTAAAGCTATAAAATTCTTAGAAGAAAACAGATAAATCATAACCTTTGATTTTGCAGTGGATTCTTAGAAATGTCACCAAAAGCAAAGGCAGCAAAATAAAAAATACATAGATTGTGTTTATTCAAAATTAATAACTTACACATGAAAAGACACTTTTAAAAAGCGAAAAGACAGCCTGCATAATAGGAGAAAATATTTGCAAATTATATACCTGATAAGGACTTAGTAGTCAGAAAATGTAAAAACTCTTATAATTCAACAAAGACACAACCTAATTAAAAAATCAGCAAAAACCTTAAATAGGTATTTCTCCAAAAAAGTTATACAACAATGGGCAATAAGCACATGGAAGGATGCAGAACATCCTTCATCTTTGGGGAAATGCAAATCAAATCTACAATAAGGTATCAAAGTACCACTTCACACTAAATGACTATAATTTAAACATCAGAAATAAAGTGTTGGGAAGAATGTGGAGAAATTGGAACCCTTATAAATTACTAGTGGTAATGTGAAATGGTGCAGCTGCTATGGGAAACAGTTTTGCAGTTCCTCAAAGAGTTAAACATAATTGCTTTATAACCCTACAGTTTCATTCTTTGGTATATACTCCAAAACTGAAAACAAGTATTCAAATATATGTTTATAAATAAATGTTCATGGCAGCACTATTCATAATAGTCAAAAAGTGAAAACAACTCAAATTTCCATCAACAGATGTGTTTTCCACAAATGTGTATATCTATAACATGAAATATTATTCAATCATACAAAAGAAAGAAGTACCAGTGCTTGGTATTAATGTGCGTAAACCTCAAAAATATGCTAAGTGAAGAAAACCCGACACAAATATCACATATAGTATGATCCCGTTTATACTAGTTCCCCTTATCACGGGTTTAGTTACCTCTAGTCAACCACAGTCTGAAAATATTAACTGAAAGGTTTCAGAAGTAAACACTTCTTTCTTAAGTTTCAAATTGTGCCGTATTGAGTAGTGTGGAAATCTTGAGCTGTCCTGTTCATCTCTCCTGGAATCTGAATCATCCCTATACCTGCCCTGTCAGTCACTTAGTAGGCCTCTTGGTTATCAGATTGAAGAGGTTTAAGATTTGTAGGGTTTGGTACTACCTGAGGTTTTAGGCTTTTGCTGAGGGTTTGGAATTATGTGGATAAGGGAGAACTATTGTATATGAAATTTCCAAAATAGGTAAATCCATAGACAGAAAGCAAACCAGTGGCTGAGGGGAAGTTGCAAACAAGAATGACTACTTAATGGGTGTAGGGTTTCCTTCTGAAGTGATAAAAATGTCTTAGAACTAACTCAAAATGATGGTTGCACAACACTGTGAATGTACTCAATATTAATGAATTATACATTTTTAAATGGTCAGTGGTTAATTTTATGTTATGTGAATTTAACCTAATTTTTTTGAAGTTGCTAGAGAAAACTCCATTTTATCTTGCCAAGACTCCTCTCTAGCCTGAGTGTGCTTGCACACCCTCCCCATCCCCATCCTCTTCCTGTCATACACACCAACATTCTGAGTTTTTCCCAACAAACTTCACTGCATCTACAGTAATCTATCTTCCATATCATTGCAGGATACAGTTTTGCTAGATACTTTGTTGTAGCCAAATCAGGATAGTTTACTTTCCAGGCTACAATTTCTGTGTTCTCACTACTGCTGCCCAACCACATATTCTCAGTTTTATTCTGGTAATACCTCACTTCTAGTGATTTATTATATATTAGAATATAGATTTGTTTACCATAGTAAAGGCCAAAACAGAAATGTATTCCTTTTTCATGGGGTCATCAGTCTGGAATATGACTGAAGATGTCAGATTTCTAGGTTTCTATTCTTCTTGCACTATCATTCTCTATGTAACTTCCAGCCCCTGGTCTGGGATGGGTGTTCTAGATTCCACCATCACATTAACATTCCCACAAGTGGGCAGAGGAAGAAAGGGAGGTAGAGAACATGATGCTCTTTTTCTTTAAGGCACATGGAAGTTGTACATTATTTCCACTTATACTCAGCAGCGAGTGAGGCTGAGAAGTACCATTTTCATCTGGATAAATATGCTTGGCTAAAACTTGGGTATTATATTATTAAAGAAAGGGAGATGAATAGGTCTTAGTAGATTGCAAGCAATCCTCCCCTAAGGCCTGAGAGTACTACTGGGCAATTTATAGATTTTTGCTTGACTTTGTCTCTCAGTGTCTGAGACCATTGTAGTTCAATTTCTTGAAACAGAAGATTTCTAATATCCTGTAAGAGAAAGAAGGGATGAGGAATCATGGCCTGAGTGGTGGAAAGAGGAAAGACTTTGGACCTCAGTATTCAGCTTGCCACCTCACCCCTCCTTCTGATGCTTGATGCCTTCAAGGGTTGAAACTTTCCAGGATTTTCAAGGTATATGATCTTCCTTCTCATCAAGATCCCCTTCTCATAGTAACTGCAATTCTGGTTTCCTCTGTTTGCAAGCTGATTACTACACCTCCTTCTTCTTCATCAGGAAATTTGAAATCTCTTATCTACTGATATCTCTTTTTCCTTTGTATGACTGAAAACTTTATATTTACTATTTTGTGTGAAATGTGTTTACCAGTTACACCATATTGTCTGTTGGCATTGTTAGCCGTGGAACTCTGTTTTTCAGAAGTGGTTAGAGGAAGACAAGAAAAGAAGACTGAGAAAAAAGTCAATAAGGAAAGAAAAATGAGGAAAATACAAAGTTTCAGAAGTTGAGAGAAGAAATTACTTCCGAAATAATAGAGTGGTCAGCTGTATAGTGTTGCTAAGAGGTCAAATAAGATGAAGACAAACAAATGACCATTGTATTTGACAACATAAAGTTATTGGTTTGCCAAAAATCGTTTCAATGAAGTGATACGGATCTCCAACTAACGATGCTTTGTGTAGATTAGAAGGCGAGCAACTAAAAGCATAAACTATAGATATCTTTTATAAGATTTCTTTTTTTAAAGGAGTAGAGAAATGGCAATTGTGAGGAAGGGAAGGAAATTGAAAATGGGTTTCATCCTTCCTTTCTTCTTTTAAGATGGGTAATAATAGAGCATGTGTGTTTGCTAATGAGAATATTTCAGAACAGAGGGAGCAGTTGAAAATGCAGGATAGAACCTAGAGAGCAGATGAGACCTAAAATTAGTTTGAGTGAAAAGAACAAGATCATTACAATGAGAACACATGCAGTATGATAGTCTGAGAGATGTGCAGATATACCACCTTCTCACACTTGTTGAAAACTGTTGATTTGTTCACCTAACATGAAACAGCTACAAAGGATACCTGGATGTGCAAGGCACCACGTTAGGCTCTGGGGAAGAGGGTGATAGTTTTCTCTGATCTCATGGAACTAACAGTAGAGTGAGAATTTAAAATGAAATTACAAAAAATTTGTAAGTATTAAGATAGATAGGGGAAGTATAAGGTGCTGGACGAACACATAGCAGAAGGGTTCTGGAAGAAGTAACAGCGAAGTAGAAATATGAAGATTTTGTATGAGCTAGCCAGGTAAAGAGGGAAAAATAAACTTGACGGAAGCAATAGCATATATTAAAGCTCAAAAATAAGAGAAACTTTAAAGAAGTTCTGTCTGGCTGAAGTTCAGCAGATAAAAGGGTAATAGCAAGAACTGAGGCTGGAGAGGCAAGAAAGGGTCATGTCATGGCATCATTTCTTAAGGTGTTCAGACTTTTGTTGAGGCTGGTCACTGAAACGTTTTAAACAGGAATTACATTTTAGAAGAAAAACAATCCCGGCTACTACTTGCAGAATGCATCGAAGGACAGCAAGTCTCAAGACAAAGAGACTAGAAAACTCTTGGATTAATCCAGAGCAGATGAAACAGTCGTCTATACTAGATGTGGGAATAGAGTGAAGTAGGTAGATTCAGCAGATACAGTTGGTCCCTGTTGGCAGACTCTCTATTTGCAGTTTTGCCTGCTCACTAAAACGTGTTTGTCATAACAAAACTCAGTTTTGCCTGCTCACTAAAATGTGTTTGTCATCAAAACTCATTGTGCTTTCATAGTCATTTGTGGACATGCACAGAGCAGCAAAAAATTCTAATTGTCCAATGCACATATTTCCAACTGAGGTTGAACAAGGCAAGGCCCTGCCTTATTTTTTAGTTCTCTTAATGTAAACACATGTCCTTTTCACAGTTTATTTGGTGCTATGTTTTTCACACTTTTGTGCTTTTTGTTGTTGATTTCACTGTGTAACATGGCCCCAGAGAATATTGTTTAAGTCCTGCCTAATGTTCCTAAGCATAAGAAGGCTATGATGTGCTTTGTTAAGCAAATACATTTGCTAAGATAAGCTTCATTCAGTCATCAGTTATAGTGCTATGAATCATGAGTTCAATGTTAGGAAATCAACAGTATCTATTTTCAGTGTGTTTAAAAAAGATGCATATAAAACAGTGTTTTGTATTGAGTGGTTGATGAAAATATTGTGACCAGAGGGTGACAGGAACCGAACCCCATATTTCCTCTAGGAGTAGAGATTTAGTGTTCACTAATTCAAGATTCATGTCAACGAATACAAGTAACAAGAATGTACTCTGGCAGCAATCCCTTTGGGTCCCCTCCCACTCTGGAAACTTTTCTGTCCTCTCAGTGAATTCTGCTTTCTCACTTAAAAAGAGAAAAAGAATGTACTCTAAATAGTAGAATATACAAGATTTGATAATTCTTTAAATAGAGGTAATGAAGAATGAAATGTAGAAGATAATTCCCAGGGTTTTCTCTTGAGCATTTACTAAAAAGAGGAAGAGAAGTTTTGGGGGAGGTAGTGGCCAGAGGGATCAGAGATAAGAAGTTTCGTTTTTGACGTGTTGAGTTAGATGTTCCAGAAAGACATCTAATTGGCCATGTCCTTAGGTTTATTTGTGAGTTTGGGTCTCAGGGACATTTTAGGATAGGATTGTCTTTGAATTCATTTTCATATGTGCAATACATGGTTTTTGAAGGCAGAAATGTGAGATGAGATCACCCATGAATAGTGTGTGTAATGAAAAGAGATTATGGTCTAGGTTAGAATCTTAAGAAATGTCAGTAAAGAGATGAGTAAAGGAAGAGGAGCATGCAAAGGGTGCCAGAAACAGAGAAGAGAGGAAAATCAGTAAAGTATGCATCATTAAAGCAAGGAAAAAAGAACATTTCAGGAAGGAAGTTGTTTGTATTATCAGACATTATCAAGAGATTAAGGGCTAAAAAGTATTTATAGGATTTAGTGAAAAAGTGCATTTATAGATATTTCTGAGAATAGTTTCATGAAGTTTGGTGGAAACCTGATTATACTGAGTTAAGTAGTATCACTAGCAGGCTTGACCTGTTGGGCTCAGGCAATCCTTCCGCCTCAGCCTTTCAAGTAGTTGGAACCACAGGTGGCGCCACTACACCTGACTAATTTTTTTTAAATTTATTGTAGAGATGAGGTCTCACCAAGTTGCCTGGACTGGTCTCTAACCCATGGGCTCAGGCAATCCTTTCACCTCGGCCTCCCAAAGTGCTGGGATTATAGGTGTGAGCCACTATGCCCAATCCCAAATCTCACTCTTTATGGAATTTTCCATTTTACTCTGTGGGAATGATGGTATATGTCCCATGTCCTCAGAGACAGAGATGCCAAAATATTTCTTAAGCTTTTGTCAAGGACCTTAATTTTAAAATATCTCTGCTGCCTTTAATATTCAGTACTCAGACTGAAATCACTTTCCTTCATTGCTAACTATAGAGTTTAGAACAGCTTAACATATTATACAGTTTTTGTCAGAGAGTGAATATCTTGTTTATAGAGTGATGGAAGAGTTTTTTTTAATTAAAATTGAATTAGTAGTTATATTTCACTTAAATTTTAATAACTAAGTGAAATATATAGTGATGAGAAGGAACTGATTAATATTTTTATATTTATGAATAATTTTTAATGAGAATATAATTGACTTTCTGCACCTGTTCTCTTCTAACTTTTAATATGAAATAATGATAAACTGACAAAATTAGTACAAAGAATCTTTTTCTGTATACAGAGTCTCCAAACATTAACATTTTTATTACATTTGCTTTATCATTCTCTTTTCTCTGAAACATTTTAAAGATTTTAAGTGTGTACTATGCCCTTTAACCTAAAAAACTTAAGTGTACCTTTTCTAAAAAATAAGGATGTTCTCTCATGCAATCTCAATACAATCATCAAAATCAAGACATTAACATTGTTATAGTACTATTGCCTAGTCTATAAATCAATGCTGTTTGATAGGAAAGCCACTAGCTACATGTGGCTATTTTGATTTAAATTCATTCAAATTAAATTAATTAGAAATTCAGTTCCTCAGTCAACATTAGTCACATTTTAAGCACTCACCAGTCTAGAAGCTATTGAATTGGAGAGCACAGATATAGAAAACTTCTGTCATTGAAGGAACTTTTATTAGTAATGCTTTAGGCATTCAAATTTTGCCAGTTGTCCCAATAATGTCCTTTATAGCAAAGAAAAGACTATTTTTTCTGGCTCAGGATCCATTACATGATCACATGTTATATTTAATTTTAATGTCATTTTAGTATCCTTTAATCTGGAATCATTTTGAGAATTAATTTGCTTTTCAGGGCCTTAACATTTTTAGAATTATAGACCAGTTATTTATTTATTTATTTATTTATTTATTTATTTATTCATTTTTGAATTGGAGTCTCACTCTGTTGCCCAGACTAGAGTGCAGTGGCCGCTCCTGGCCACCGCAGCCTCGACCTGCTGGGCTCCGGCGATCCTTCTGCCTCAGCCTTCCGAGTAGCCGGAATTACAGGCATACACTACCACACCCGGCTGATTTTTTTATTTATTGTAGAGATGAGATCTTGCTGCCCAGGCAGGTCTCGAACCCGCGGGCTCAGGCAATCCACTCACCTCAGCCTCCCAAAGGCACGGGATTACAGGCTGAGCCACCGAGCACGGCTTAGACCAGTTATTTTTATAGATTGTCTCTTATTTGAAGTTTGGTGTTTCCTCAAGATTAGATTCAGGTATTGGATTTTGGGAAAATCCTTCCAGAAATGTGTGTCTTTATCAGTGCATCATATTTGAAGGCCCATGGTATCAATTTTTCTTGTTACCGGTAATATTGACATTGGTCTAACATGTTTCTCCACTCTAAAGTTGTAGAAACTATCTTCTACCTGGAAATTAATAAGTATCTTGTGGGAGGTATTTAAGATTTTGTAAATATACTATTTCTCATACTTTTATCCACTAGTTTTAGCATCTACTGCTGATGATTCCTACTTGAATCAACTATTGTGGTGATCTGTGAAATGCTGTTTTTTCTCCTTTTCTTTTTAAAATTTTATTTTGAATTAAATTTACAGAAAAAGTTGCAAAAATAGTATGCCCTTTATCACAAATGTTATTGTACATAATCATAATGCAGTGATTGTATTATGTATGGAAAATAGGAAATTAACATTGGTACAATATTATTAAATAATTTACAGACCTTGTTTGCATTTTACCAATTTTCCAACTATTTTCTTCATAGCAAAATAAAAAAAGTTGTTCCAAATTTTTCTAATGTTCCACTGTGCTTATTTTTGTCCAAAATCTCTCACTGCATTCAGTAGTCATGTCTTTCTTAGTCTCCTCTAGTCTGGGATAATTCCTCAGTCTTTCTTTTTATTTCATAACATATTATGATTTTCCCATCCCCAATGCTAATGTTTATACTACATTTTTTGTTTAAGTAAACGATGCAACATTTTATTTATGACTATGATTTTAGTTACATTTATACCATATTTATTAGTTGGGATTATATTTTAAGAAGGAACTTCTTTCCTTTCTCTTTATTAACTTCTTATGGTAGAGATTCATGGATTCTTTCATTCTCTGGTTAAAATCCATTACTATCATTAGTTCTTTTTTTTTGAGTAGGAATCTCACTCTGTCACCCAGACTGGAGTGCAGTGGCCGCTTCCGGCCACCACAGCCTTGACCTACTGGACTCCAGAGATCCTTCCGCCTCAGCCTTTCAGGTAGCCAGAACTACTGGCGCGTGCTACCATGCCCGCTAATTTTTTATTTATTGTAGAGATGAGGTCTTGTCAAGTTGCCTGGATGGCTCTCGAACCCGCGGGCTCAGGCAATCCACTTGCCTCAGCCTCCCAAAGTGCTGGCCCCCTCAAAGTGCCCATTAGTTCTTTTGAACTAGATTCCCAGATTGGACCAGCAAGAGCCCTTTATACCAAACATGTCTCATGGTGAAAATGGGATTGTTTTGATGTATTGGTAGCATTTAACTAAATGCCATATGGATTATGGCATTCTATATCAGGTGAATATCTTAAAAGCTATTTAAAATATTTAAATCAGCCGGGCTCGGTGGCTCAGCCTGTAATCCCGCCCCTTTGGGAGGCTGAGGTGAGTGGATTGCCTGAGCCCGCGGGTTCGAGACCCACCTGGGCAACTTGGGGAGACCTCATCTCTACAATAAATCAAAAATCAGCGGGGCGTGGTAGCGCTCGCCTGTAGTTCCAGCTACTCGGAAGGCTGAGGCGGAAGGATCGCCGGAGCCCAGCAGGTCGAGGCTGCGGTGGCCAGGAGTGGCCACTGCACTCCAGTCTGGGCAACAGAGCGAGACTCCAACTCAAAAAATAAAATAAAATAAAATAAAATATTTAAATCATTAAAATATTTAAATCATTAAAAAGCAAAGATTATTCATCATATGAGGTCTGACAATTAAATTCCCAAACTTGCCATCATGTGTTTATGTTGGCAGCACCGTACAAACAATTCAGTAAGGTTTCATAACCTCGGTACATCAGTGTCTCCCAGCTGTGTTCCTGTCAATGTGTGGCGGTGTCTTGCTAAGTGGCGTTCATTATTGTTGTTGCATGTTTTTGTGTGCCACCACAAGAATGTTTGGGCTTGAATTAGAGCAACGAACAAATATTAAATTTTTTGTTAAACTTGGCAAGAATGTAAGTGAAATCAGGGACATGTTAGTCCAAGTTTATGGGGATAATGCCATGAAGAAAACAGCAATGTTCAAATGGGTTAAATATTTTTCTGAGGGAGGAGAAGGCATCACTGATGAAGAAAGTTCAGGACAGTCAGTAACAAGCAGAACTGGCAAAAGCATTGCAAAAATTTATCAAATTTTGCATCAAAATCTTCAACTGACTGTCAGAAGCATAGCAGAGCACATAAATATTGATAGGGAAACAAGATAATCTTAACTGAAAATTTTGGCATAAGAAAAGTGTGTGCAAAAATGGTACCAAAGGAGCTCTTGTGTCACGACAAGGCACCAGCTCACACAGCACTGTCGGTGAGGGAGTTTTTAGCCAGTAAACAAGTAACTATTGGAATACTCTTTTTTACTCACCTGATCTGGCCCCCAGTGAGATTTTTTTTCACCCAAAGATAAAAGAAGTATTCAAAGGAAGACATTCTGATGGCATTCAAGACATCAAGGAGACGACAGCTGGCCATTCCAAAGAGATCCAAAATTGCTTTCATGGGTGGACTGGGTGCTGGCATTGGTGCATAGCTTCCCAAGGGTATTTCTTAGAAGGTGACTGTAGTGATGATATTCAACAATGAGGTGTTTAGCACTTTTTCTAGGATGAGTTCACGAACTTAGTTGTCAGCCACTTAATTGAGTGTGCCACTGCACTCCAGCCTGGGCATCAGAGTGAGACTCCAGCTCCAAAAAGCAAA